>NW_013669708.1:0-6559 GCF_000517525.1 Limulus polyphemus
ATTACCTACACACATTATCCCGTCACGTTATCACCCTCTTATATATATATACCAGACTACCCTATCTAGTAAATGCTAGGGCATTCATGAAGGAACAAGATAGTTCTAGAAACGTGACGCAACAATATGTTCAACCTGATAGTGATGGATGATATTTATAATCTCTTGGTTGATCAGACGAATATAAATGCCCAGCAGGTAATTATGAACAAGCAGGTACGTCGAAAATCCAGGTTGGACGTCTGGAGAGCCACCAATGCTGCAGAACTGAACAAGTTTTTGGGAATAGTAATATACATGGGATTGTAAAATATCAAAAATTGCGCTATACTGGGGTAAAAAGAAATTAAACAAAAATCACTTTGTTCCCAGCATCATGGGATAAAACCGCTTACAGTTATTATTACGCTTCACACACTTTGCTGATAATCAGAGTGTTGGAATGGATCGACTGAGATAAATCGGAAACCTTCTTGAAATTCTAGAGAAAATTTCACTGGTGCTAAGATACCAGGTGAGCTGATAGCTGTTGATAAAACTATGGTGCTATGGCGTGGTCATCTCGAATTCCGACAATATGACCCAGGAAAATTGCAAAAATATGATCTGAAAATATATAAGTCGTGTAATTCAAGCGGTTACACTACAATAACTATGCTTATGCTGGAAAAGAGGATTCCAGATAATTAGGCAGACCAACTGATGGAGTGACAAATTATTCTCAAATCGTTTTAGACCTTGCAGAAAATTACCTGAATGAAGGAAGAACGATCGCTACAGACAATTTCTACACATCCATCTCCTTGACCAAAGCTCTGTTTGATCGCCAAACGCACCTTGTAGGGACACTTCACAAAAACAGGGCAAGTAACCCAAAGAATGTAACAACGGCAAAGCTAATAAAAGCGAGATATCGGCCGGGAAGAAACTGATGGCATAGTTGTAGCCAAAATGTGAGACAAACGAGATTTGATGATGCTTTCCACCAACCATGTCTTGAATTTCGTGAGTACTGGGAAGAAATATCTTACCCATGAAGACATCCTGAAACCAGAAGTAATTCAGTACTATAACTCTTTAAAGCAAGGCATTGAAATTTCCGATCAAATGGCCATCTTCTTCTTACCTCTTAGAAAAACTAAGCGATGACACCATAAAGTTGCATTTGAATTTCTTTTGAAGACAGCAGTCGTAAATGCACTGATAATTTACAAGGAAATTCGTGGAAAATATGCTGAATTCAGACTATCTATCTGTCTATAGGCTAGCTTATCTTAGCCTATCTTGAATGTAAAATAAATGTTTATGATCAATTGCTTTTATTTTCCAAATTTGCTGTGTCTCACCAAATATATGCAACATCGACATGAAGTAGATATAAAGCTGTACATTTACAAAGTGCCAGATAATATTCCTAGCATCCTTAGCTTTAGCACCATGGAGAAATAGTGCATCAAAAAGACAGAGTACTGTGACCCTCCGGTGGGTCACACGGCAACCAACATGTTAAGTATCAGTGATCATAATATTATTATTATCTTTGATGTTTATTTTGAGATTAAGTGTAAAACAAATTAATATAGTGTCCTAACTTTTAGAAAAAACTGACTTTCAGAAACTAACTGGTTTGATTAAAGAAACTAATTGGAAAACTGGCTTCAGAGGGATAAGTTTGAATGAAGCTTTGAAATTTATCATTATATCTTTTAGTTTTGTGGAGAAATATTGTATTCATAAATTGATATGCTCAAATCGGAGACCAAATCCTAAATGGTTGAACAGAAATATTCAATTTTTAGTAAATGATAAATATTGAGCTTTAAGATGTGGAAATTTCTTGTAAAATGGAAGATGTGGTACAATACCGAAAAATCAAAAACAAATTTAAATTGAAAACAAAAGTTATAGTAAAGGTGTATTTGTTTGTTTGTTTGAAGTTAAGCACAAAGCTACACAATGGGCTATCTGTGCTCTGCCCATCACGGGTATCGAAACCCGGTTTCTAGCGTTGTAAGTCCGCAGACATACCGCTGTGCCACTGGGGGCTATAGTGAAGGTAACATGGACTTTGGACGGCTCTTAGCTTGTAACATCTACTTGGATTTAAATGATTTTTATGTTTATGTTGAAAACGAAAAAATAGTCAATGAAATATTGTTTTAAATGTAAGACTTATTGTTGAGGAAGAATTCATAGGAGAAATGTTAAACAATGCATTTTCGAGTGTGAGCTTCTAGAAGTCTTTAGCCACAGAGTAGCTAGGATGCTTGAATGGTGGTCACTGTGATATCTATTTTTTAAAAAGAAGCGGGTCAAGAGATGAGGAAGACACAGAAAATTATACATCAATTAACCCGATTTCTGTTGTTTGGAATACATTCTAGTAGCTTACTTATAAAACATTGACTTACAAAGGGAATTTTCTTGTCTCACTAGTATGTTGAAGTTCTCTGTTAAAGTTTTGCTTTGTCTGGATAATGGTACCCTGTTGATGTTTTGCATCTGGACTTCCAGAAGGCTTTCAAAAGTGTTTGGACAATAGTTTGATTAATAGGTTGATTTTTTGTGGAATTGGAATAACTCAAAAGCTGGATTAAAGATTGGCTTAAAGGTAGAAAACAGAGAGTTGTGATGAATGAATATCATTCTGATTGGAATCGAATATGTGATTAATTGGGTTCCTCATGGATCTGTCTTAGAACCTCCGACAAATAAATGTTCTTTCTTAGATAAGGATATCAACACTGTGCACAGTATTCCAAATGAGCCCTAACTAGTGATTTGTATATAGAGATAATTATGTCTTTTTACTTGTAGTCACTATGTCTATTAACACACCCTAAACTTCATTTAGTTTTGCTATTAACAATACAGCACGGCCTCGATTGTCTGAGAGATTTCCATCACTATGGCAAGGATCTTTTCTTCAGTCACGGTACTGAGTTCATTCCAATTTATATAAAAACACATGACAAAAATTGTGATCATCCAAATATACTGTATTGCCCTTACTATAAGTAAAGGTCAATTGCCAAATTTATCAACTGATCCAAAAAAATTCTTTAGTACCTCAACATCATTAATACAGGTAGAAATACGTAAGAGTTTAAGTCACCAGCAAACCTCACTAATTTACTTATTATGTTCTTATCAATATCATTAATGTAAATAAAATGTAAAGGCCCAAGCACCGATCCTTACACAGGCGGAGGAAGCAAAAGTTACCTGGGAGTCGGGGAGGGATAAAGTGTATCTGAGATCTAAAGATAGCAATACTGAGGGGATCGGGGAATAGAACCTCTATAAAATGTGGCGTTTACAGATTTCAAATGGAGCTTTTACTAACATATAACGGTAAAACGTGGACACGCAGTGCGTAGTAGCGTTAAAATTACTAACTGTGCCTCCGCCTATGCCTGAGGCACTTCATTTGTATCAAGAGTCCACATTGAGTGGACTCCATCAAAAACAACCTTTCGTTTCCCTCATACACCGTACTAACCTACAATCCAGTTAAGTATAGTCTTTCACTGACCTATACCAGTGTGATTTTCTTAGGTACTCCTTTTTTTTTGTGACATCTTCTCAAAAGCGTTTTGAAAATCTAAGTACGTACATTAAGTCCACACCCTTTCCATCTCCGGAATAACAAGTAACATCCTCTTTAGCAATATTATTCCAATTCAGTCAATTACAGATTATTTTTTACAGTAGTTTGTTAAGCACTTATTAATTCTGTAATCTTTCCATTCATTATTTCCAGAGTTTATTATTTTCGAATTAGTATTAATGTTATACTCTTGATTTACGATCGCTTCTTTTTTAAAAAAATTATGTTTAAATACCAACTTAATTTTTTTTTTACCTAAATTATATGACCTAAAATATTTTCTTTTATAGCACTGATAATGAAAGGTACATTATTTAACATTGAGATAGATTTTACTTAAACAAATATATTTCGTTACTAATAGTTCATTGTATTAGCAATAGAGGGCGAAAATAATTGACATGTATAGTATACCAGTGTTAAACCTCCTAGTGATGTTAAAATAGGAATAGTACTATTAGAGGTAATGGCTGTTTAAAATTAATGTTTATAAACTGAAAGAAATACACACCTTTTAATGGAATTTTTTAGGTATTGAACCTAAGTCGAGTGTCAGCTGAAATAGTTTTTCTTCATGTTGTTGTTTAAAAGTGGTTAATATATTAGTACATTAACTATGAATATGATTATCATTAACTTTTAGTTTTACTTTGAGGTAATACAAACAGTGTACTTAAATATCTTTAATGAGGAAATGCCTAACTATTTAGTAACACTACTAGTTTTACAATTTTTAGTTATTAATGTCATGTTATAAAGTATAACTGTAACAGTATAACTTATAAGATGTGATGTTAATACTGATATCAAATGTATGTTGAATACCATTGGAAATGAAAAGTTGCAACTATATAAAAGGATCAGAGATAACCTTTACCAAAGGAAAACAGGAAAAAAAAGCAATAATTTAAATATAATTTTCCACATACCTAGCCAATAAAACTATTAAAACCAAAAGAAAATATCAGCAAATGCCGTATCATCTAAGCAAATCATCCCATAAGTTTACAATTCTAACAAAAAGAGTATTGTTGAAGAAAAGTATATATATATCTATGGTTCCAGTTCTTAAACTTATTATCTCTAATATTAAAGTTTGCATTTGCTGTCTTTTCATTTTATTACTCAAGAAGACTTGTCCAAACTCCTAACAGTTTTAAATTACATTAAGCTTTCTATTTTAAGCTTTATAGGAAAGGTCCAAAATTTTATGCTTCTACTTGTATGTTAAATGACTTAAGTGTTGTTCTAAATCCAGGGGGCTAAAACTGCACAGTGTGCCCCCAAAGTTGGGGCTAATGATGTAAGGAAAGATGGATCTGAGGAGCCTATTGGTAAGTATAAATCATTGATAAGGGCATTTAAGGAAAGGGGTTATAGCTTGATTTTGTCAGGGATATTGTCAAGCATAAATTGTGGGGATGAGATACTAAGTAGGTTACTAGGATTGAATGCCAGGCTTAGATGAATACGTAGAGATGAACAAATAGGCTGGTTAGATTTGCGTGATAATTTTAATGGGAAAGTTCATCTTTTTGGAATGGATGGCTTATACTTAAACAAGGCAGGGGCTTGCATGTTAGCAAGGACTATTAACTCCGCTGTAGTGGTAGATTTAAACTGGGGCTAGAGAGAGGTGAGGGCTATGATATTAGTAAAATAGGAAATATAATTGACAGGAAAACATGTGCAACAGACATAAAACATGAACGTATTTTAAAATCTGTGATCAACTGTTACTATTGTAATGCTAGGAGTATTAGAAATAAAACTGATGAGTTCAAAGCACTTGTGGAAACTGAAGATTTTGATATTATGGGCATCACTGAGACTTAGTTGGATTCGATCAACTTTGATGAAATTTTTTTGAAATACCAGGCTACAGATTATACTAGGAGATAGAGTATTGGTAAAAGGGGAGGGGTAGCTTTATATGTGAGGAGTGAATTGCATCCTGTTGAGTTAGAACATATTAAAGAAAATAGCACTGAGGTTGAGTCATTTTGGGTTAATGTTAGTGGATATAAAGGGAAAAGTTTTGTAGTTGCGATTTGTTATAGACCACCAGGTCAGAATGTGGAAGTTAATGAGAAACAGCATATAATGAGATCAGAATTATAGGCAATGGTAGGTCCAGCCAATTATAAGCCAGTTAGTCTTACATCAGTAGTTGGAAAGGTTTTGGAGAGTGTTATTAAAGATACATTACAGAGTAACTTAAAACTGTTTGATATAGTGTCAAAGAGCTAGCATGGTTTCACTAAGTCTTGTTTAACAAATCTTCTGACATTCTTTGAAGATGTTACTGCAAGAGTTGATGAAGGAAATACTGTGGATTTGGTTTACCATTATTTTCATAAAGTGTTTGATAAGATGCTTCACAAACGACTTGTTAGAAGAATTAAATCTGTGGGTGTGGAGGAAATGTTATTAAATTGGATAGAAAATTGGCTGGAGATTAGTAATAAATGGAGTTAGATCTTACTGAATCAGAGTTACAAGCAGTGTGCCTCAGGGCTCTGTGCTGGGTCCTCTGTTTGTTTGTGATTTATATTTATGATATTGACTCTGGAACGACTAACCAAATTTTGAAGTTTGCAGATGACATTAAGATATTTGGGATGGCTAACTGTATCAAAGATGCTGCAGACTTACAAGGAGATTTTGATCATTTGATGCATTGGGCCAGTATGTGGCAGATGATGTTGAACTACCCAAAATGTAAGGTGATGCATGTAGGTTTTCACAATTCAAATTATTGTTACAATCTAAATGGGAATACATTGAATACTGTGGTTGAAAAAAAGACCTTGGCGTTGTGACTGAAAAATCACGTAAGTTATCTAAACTGTGTATTGTAGCTAGCAATAGAGCTAATAGGATTTTGGATAGCAACAAAAGAAATTTTGAATACAAGAAAAGAGATGTTATTATTTCACTGTATAGATC
>NW_013669708.1:7559-11019 GCF_000517525.1 Limulus polyphemus
TTTGTTTGTGATTTATATTTATGATATTGACTCTGGAACGACTAACCAAATTTTGAAGTTTGCAGATGACATTAAGATATTTGGGATGGCTAACTGTATCAAAGATGCTGCAGCCTTACAAGGAGACTTAGATCATTTGATGCATTGGGCCAGTATATGGCAGATGATGTTTAACTACCCAAAATGTAAGGTGATGCATGTAGGTTTTCACAATTCAAATTATTGTTACAATCTAAATGGGAATACATTAAATACTGTGGTTGAAAAAAGACCTTGGCGTTGTGACTGAAAAATCACGTAAGTTATCTAAACTGTGTATTGTAGCTAGCAATAGAGCTAATAGGATTTTGGATAGCAACTACAGAAATTTTGAATACAAGAAAAGAGATGTTATTATTTCACTGTATAGATCACTTGTAAGGCCTCATTTAGAGTACTGTGTACAGTTTTGGGCTCTCTTCCTCAAGAAGGACACTGAATTGGAGAAGGTTTAGAGAAGAGCCACTTGGATGATACCTGGGATGGTGGGATAGTCTTATGAGGAGAGACTAAAATCAATGAAATTATTTTCTCTGGAAAGGAGAAGGGTCAGAGGGTAATTGGTTGAGATGTTTAAGATTATTAATGGTATTGATAATATAGATCCATCAAACTTTTTTGTGCTTAGCAGTGAAAACAATAGGACAAGGGATCATAAATTCAAATTTTGGTAGCGTAGGAACCGTCTGCAGTTTAGACAGTATTACTTTTCAAACAGGGTGGATGGCTTTTGGACTGAGCTGCCTTCAAGGGTGGTGGAGGTAGAAAATATAACAGAGTTCAAGAAAAGATAGGATGAATACATGAGTAGTAAGAAGTGGTTATAGTTGGGAGCTGGAAGGGACATCCTAGATGGGCTAATAAGCTCCTTTTTGTCCCTTTAAAATTTTCTGAATTTATAAAATGAGGTTTCAATAACTTCTTACTTACAAATTCAAAGTTATGATAACATTTAACGATAACAAGAAGCCTGTTGGTCCTTTAAGGCTGTCTCATCCACTAAACTAAGCTAAACTTTAAAGAAAAAAAACTCAAAGCTATCCCTTATCATTTAAATATTTATCAAGCCTTTCCTTAAATTTATTGCATCTTCCACATCTGAAAGCAAACCATTCTAAAAGCCAACCACCCTGTTTGAAAAATAAAGCTGTTTTAACTGAAGTTGGCTCCTACACTGCCAAAATTTGTTTGTTTCCTTTTGTCTCAGTGATACCAACATTCATCCATTGAGTGTGAGACTCACACATCTGGACCTATTCTCCTGCTCTCATGCATTAGTAAAAACATATTTCTACAATGCATTGAGGTTCTTTGATCAGCTTGATCCAGGTCAAATTCAGTATCACATTAATCTAGGAAGTTATACCATTTTACTTCATTGAATGAAAAATTTTAATGAAGGTGGGACATGCCTCTGAACCACCCTATAGAAGGCAAATGCTTTCAGCACTCACAACACTTTACTGCTCACTAAAATTTCACATTTTCAAGTCTCATTCTAACAGATTCATAAAAGTTGGCAACTCTTCCTTGCCCTATCTTTCTCACCATTAAATATGAAAATAGATGATGTATTGACATTATGAATTTCCTTAACAATCAAATACACCTGATTCAGATCCACTCTGTTCCTTTTTTTTTCAAGAGTAAACAATTCAAAGATTTTAACGTATCCTCTTATGACAAACTTTACGTCCCAGGTATCATCATAGTAGCCCTCTTTTGCACCTTTTCTAACAAGGTTTTTTTTAAGATAAAGTAGTCAAGACTGAACACAATACTCCATATGAGGTCTAAACAGTGACCTATAAGATGAAGTTATAACCTATTTAGACTTGCATTTCAAATTCAATATTTCTGTAAATACAACCTAAAATCCCACTTGCCCAAACACTAAGAACAGAATAATGCTTGAATGACTTAAGACTGATTAATCAGTGTCTTAAATTATTCAAGCAGTATGCTTAATCAATCAGAACACCATAATCATTTTCTTCCTTAATACTGTTAAAGTTATTCCCATCAGGATTATACTTATAACTTAGATTATGATACTCGTATTCATTTCTTTGCATTTATTGCAATCAAAAGCCACCTGCCATTTATTTGCCCAACTTCTCAAGTAATGTAAATCCTTGTTTAAGGCAGTAGGATCATCCTCATAGCCAGAAACATCCAAGACTTTAATATCATTTGCAAATTGTAGCAATATATTGGACATTTCTTCATCTATGTCATTGATATAAATCAAAAACAGCAAAGGTCTAAACACTGAGCCCTGAGGAACCACACTTATGACATTTATTCAGTTTGATTGAACTCCATTTATAATAACCTCCTGCTTCCTTTCATTCAGCCATTTTTCAATTCAACAAGCCAATTTATCACTTGCATCCATATAAATAATATTTAAACAACCTTTTATAAGGCATCTTGTTAAATACTTTCTTAAGATCCAAATATACCACATCCACACCTTTATCTTCATCTACTTAAGCAGTAACCTCTTCAAAAATTATTAAAAGATTAGTAAGGCAAGATTTTCTCTTGGTAACACCATGTTAACTATCTAACAGCTTTGTAAATTTTGTTAATAAATGAGTTTGCAAAGCATCTATTATTTATCAGACTTTCACAAACTTTTCCCACCACTGATCTAAGACTTATAATTACCTGGAAAATTATCACCTCACCTGAAACATTAGCCATCTTCCAAACTTTTGGCACCTGTCTGCTATTCAAGAAATTACAAAACTAATAACAAGTGGCTCACATATCAAATCTTTAACCTCCTAACCCTTTGGGGCAATATTATCTGATCCAGGAGCCTAATCATTCTTGAAACTTTTCATTTGTTTCCTAACAGACTCATAATTAATATGTTTATGTTGTTGATCATGTTTTCATCTAGCAACTTTTCAGGATGAGGAATGTTGCTTAAATCTTTATTGGTAAAAAAACTGAAGAAAAAGTAGAATTTAATAACTTAGTCTTCTCATAAATAGAACCAAGAACTCTTTTTCATTTTTGTATACTTCAGTTAAATTAACTGGTGAAAAGATCAGTATCTGAGTTCTTTCAAGGTTCTGTTAAACAAGTTTTAGACAGAAAAAGTTTACTTTTAATTTTTTTTTGTGTGTGGGTAGATGTTGATAATGTGTTTGAGCCAGCTGGATTTCATGTATTGACTGGCTTCATATATTTTGGATAGCGATATTTAAAATGATTTAGCAAAACAAGAACTAATAAAAAAAATATTTCCATAAACTGGTGAATAGAACATATATGAAACAAAAAGCATTAGCACAAAGTAATCACTGTAGTTGTTTTATGGTATGGTCTTCCTTCTTGTTTTGTGTTGATAATGTGTTTGCGCCAGCTGGATTTCATGTATTGACTGGCTTCGTATATTTTGGATAGC
>NW_013669708.1:11896-21903 GCF_000517525.1 Limulus polyphemus
TAATTTGTTACATCTAAATATTCTGTATGTTTTATTTTAGTGCATAGCATGGAAGTCTTCAACAAAATTAGAAATACAGTTTCAAATCTGGGTGCAGTCCTTCCAGGGAATCCAGTAACTCGTGAATTTGAGGTTGAACGACATATTGCCAGTGCTGGTCCTGGCTTACTGTGGAAGATATTTCAAGGGTATAAAAGAAGTACTAAGCAAGTAAGTTTGTGAAGGGTTAAAGTGGGTTAGAACTGTGGAAGATATTTCAAGGGTATAAAAGAAGTGCTACACAAGTAAGTTTGTGAAGGGTTAAAGTGGGTTAGAACTGTGGAAGATATTTCAAGGGTATAAAAGAAGTGCTACACAAGTAAGTTTGTGAAGGGTTAAAGTGGGTTAGAACTGTGGAAGATATTTTAAGGGTATAAAAGAAGTGCTACACAAGTAAGTTTGTGAAGGGTTAAAGTGGGTTAGAACTGTGGAAGATATGTTTTTACAGAAACAGATATTTGTTTAATGCAGTTTGTGTAAAAAAGAGGTGGGAACATGAATTAATATTTAGTTTTATTCTTAAGATAGGCTGCAGTATATTTATGTTATATAGTAACAAAGTTATTTCCATTCTATGTAGGCAGATATTAAAAATATGATACTGAAAATATGTTACTTTGTGACAACATAGCTTATGTATAACACAAGGAGGAAATGTTTTTGTGACTGTATTGGTGTATTACCATACCATATTATAGAGAGTAATAAAATATGCATAACCTGAGCTTTCAAGCCTGCTTGACACTCATCATGTTTTTGGGACTTGTTCTGATTTTTTCAGCTATACTTAGTTATAATTTCATGCTGTTTTGAAGCTCTAAATAATTTCTGTTTTTTCTTTCTCACTAGTTAATTTCTAGTCTTCATATAAGAAAATAAATTATTCAGAACTAGCAGTTCTAACATGAAACTACCGTGTTTGCTAAAAGTTATAGCATATTTCTGTGTATAAAAGTAAATTTGATGTGTTGTAAATTTTTGGATATTTCTTCACAGTTTTATTTATCTTTGATTTTATAATTACAAGTATAATTTGGCTTGAAAATATTTTATAGTAATTATTGCTTCTATTGTTTTTATGGAATATTTTATGTAGAGCTGATCTGTGAGTTAGAGAAATTTTTTCATCAACAAAAGTAATTTATGTTTTATAATTACTCATATTTATTGTATTTTAAGAAACTAAGAATATTTGGTATATATTTTGGAAAATTATTGTGGAAGGACAGTTCAGAAACAATTTATAAAACTTTGAGAGCTCTCGTGAAATGTTTTACAAACGTGACTGACTTTATCACATATGTAATGTGATATATCCATTTCTAGGAGGCAGCTGTTTTTGTTTTAGAAAAAAAACAACTTGAGAGATATTCAAAACGGGATCGTGATGTTATATTAGATATTTTAAAGAAGGGAGTAGCTCAGCTAACTAGACTGCGTCATCCAAGTATATTGACTGTTCAGCATCCATTAGAAGAGTCAAGGTGAGTAAAAATTAGGAATATTTAGATAAACATGAGGTTTGAATTCAGTGCTTTTTTTACTCTTTCATGTATGAGTGCTTCCTAAATGTACTTTAAAGGAACTTTCATAACATGAAAAACTCTGAGAAACTTTATGCTCATTTGTTAATACACTTGTACAAATTTCTACTCTTGCTGTACAGATACCAGAGCTGGCCAGTTAGTTATATTTGCTAAGTTAATAATTGATGGCCTCATTAATCTTATACATTAGATTAATTGATTAGTACACACCTTTTACAACCCTCCACTCTTGTACAAGAAAATAAAAAGGGGTGGGGGTGTACTAGCTTCATAATTTTTTGATCATTGCATTATTCTAACATTGTATTAATCTTACTATTTTTGTACAAATTGTTTTTGCCTTTTTAGGTAATCTTTGAATTACCCTTAATTTCATATAATAGGCTTCTTCTGAAGATCATCATTTGTGCATTTTGTAAAAACATATGTTTTGTATAAAAATATTTTGCCACAGATATTTTAAAAAATAATTTGAACATTTCCTTCTGGGTTAATGAATTGCTAATGTTGAATAAGTACCAGCACATGGTAGCTGTCATGTTTGTTATTAAAATATGAGGTAATCCCACATTGCTTTTCTGTAAATCAAATGAATTGATAATTAAATAGTGTGAATATGTTTTGCTATCCATAATAAGGTTAATAATATGTTTATTTAAAATGTATCACAATTGCAATTAGAAATAGTTAAGTAGCCAGTTAGCACTCGATAATTTAGGTCATTCATGTCTTCTTGTTGAGTAAGTTAATTTTAATCGATCTTTTAGCATCTAGGTTTCTTTAGTTTCAATTTTGTTGTTGTTAACTGGGTGCCTTTTATTTCTCATGTTCTTCAGGGTAGGTTTTATTTTCGTGTCCTTTGTCTTATAGACTTATAATTTTGATATTTAAGGGTCATTTATCTCTTCAGTTCCTTTAATGGTTTGTACTTTAGCTGTTACTTATTCCTTTATGTTTTAGGTTGAATTTCATAGTTCTACAGGTTTGTTATTTTTATGTACTTTGTAGACTCTACATGTTTCTAAATTTTGTTAGTTTCATTAGTAATGAGTACTTTCTCTAAGTTCTATAGTTTGTATCTTTTTAGCTACACTTCACGACAGTTTTATGGTTTATATTGGTTCTATCTGTAGGTTTCTGCTTTCTGTTTCACTCCCCCTCTATCCACTTCCAAGATCTCCTTCACTCCTCCTTGGGACCGTACTTTGTTCAGTCGTCTTGCCAAGTCTGTTCGAGTCCTACTACATAAAGGAGCTATCAAACAGGTGGTGCCCACTGAAACGGGATTTTACTTCCATCTTTGTTTTGTCTCCAAAAACACAGGAGTTTGGGGTCTTATCATCGATCTGTCCTGGCTGGATCCTTATTTGGAGATGCCTCTCTTCACCATGGAATCCTGCCTTTCACTTTGGGGAGTTTTTGCCCCAGTGTCACGTCATTTTTCTTCAGTTCGTCTACAAGGGTTCTGTCTTCCAATTCTGGGCACTACTGTTTTGTCTTTCTTCAGCTCCGTGTGTGTTTGGTCGAGTGGTACACTCTTTTGCACATCATCTTCACTCGCTGGGTCTTTGGACTCACCATTTCATGGACGACTGGCTTCTACTCATCTCTTCCTATCTCCAGTCAGTCACTCACACCCACTTCGAGAAGCTGATTAATCAATCCAATTTTATATTCTGTTTAAATTGAGCCACTAGTATTGTTTTAGCAATACCATGTGCTATTCTAGACACATTCAGTATTGTTGTTTTCCAGCTTTAAATGTATGTATTTCTTAATATTTCGTTAAGCCAAATGACAATTCCTGAAGAGGATTTAATTCTAGCTCCAGTATTATATATTAATATAATAATAATAAATAAAAAAAAAAGGTACAAGATATCAATGTTGTGTAAATCCATTTGTTATGAAAATACAGTGTAATTTTTATCTTATTTATAACCCACATTAAATATGGATGAATTTGAAGATTATTAGTTCATCTGACATTGAATTTCTTCAATTGCATAAATCGAAATTTTCTTTTCATCCGACAAGGGAAAGTTTGGCCTTTGCCACAGAGCCAGTATTTGCAAGTTTAGCCAATCTGTTAGGAAACAATGAAAACATGCCCGTACCACCACCACCTGATTTAAAGGATTTCAAGTTGTTTGAAGTAGAAATTAAATATGGACTTCTTCAGGTGAGCTGTATGTTTAAACTGTTGGTGTAAGGATGTTTAAACAATTATTTAACCGCTTATTGTACAAAAACTGCTATAATTAATGTGGTTATTTGCAGAAGTTATTATGCATCTTTTATTGACTGTTTCAAAATCTGTCTCATGAACCTTTCTTAAATGAAGATACTAATTGTTGAAGTAAGAATGTAGTTGTCAGGTGATAAGCTGCCTTGTTTTATTTGTAAATTGTTTTATTGTCTCACAGGGGATGAAAGTAGAAATTGGGTATCCCTTATACTTTTCTGATTTTAAGGAGTAGGCTTTGTGAACTTGTAATAACATAAGAAAATGTTAACAGAATTTCTAATGAATTGATTAAAGCTGTAGTCAACATGTGAAAGCTACATTTATTTGTTATTGTGTATTTCAGTTGTAAATATTTAAAAGTTCATTTGTTTTTCAGATTGGTGAAGGTCTTGTTTTTCTTCATAATGATGTTAAGATGATGCATCGGAATATTTGTCCAACATCTGTTATCATCAACAAAAGTGGGGCTTGGAAAATTGCAGGATTTGATTTTTCAGTTTCATGTTCAAATCCCAATGATCCACAGGCATGTTATTTCATCCATATGTCATACTTTATATTTAGCAGTTTACAAAATAATAAACACGTTAGATATTTCTCAGAGTTCGTAATAGCATAGACAAGAAACTTTAAAAAAAAGTGACTTTTTATAGAGTTTTTATAGATGATAAAGCTATTATAATAAAGCTTTGAAAACAACAATGTAGAAAATGATCCTCAGTAACTAGTCTTAAAAGAATAAGATTCATACACTTAAATAATACATTGTTAAACCAAAAAAAAAAAACTAGCGGATAGGAACAATATATCATTTTAAAAGAGAGTACTGATGTATCTAGGACATTTTTATATCTTGGCTTCATGATATTAAGTTAAGAGATAATGTATAATTGCAAGTTATACATGTACTCTACCTCTTTCTGTCAGGGATACGTAGTATTAACTATATACAAAATAGTATTGTATGTATTTTTCAGAAGTTAAAAATCTGTTAGCTTCGAGAATCAGACACTGCTTACTATTGTACATCAAGTGATCTCCTAATCATGTAAAAATTTAGGAAACTGTGTTTTTACTATACCAAGAAAAACAATAATCCCTGTAATTGTTATTTGAAGATGCAAATGTATTTCTTTAAAAATTGAATATATTTAAAGTTTTAAATTCTCTGTGTATTTATTCATGAATTTTTGAAACTTACTATATCATGGAATGTTATTTGTCCACTCTACTTCCTTAAAGATTTTTAGTGCCCAAGTGCTTGAAATAGGCCTAATTGTATGGTTATTTGTTGAGGCTACTATATCTATTTTGAACAATTTAATTTGACAATGATTTTCAAACAGAAATAACATTATTTAATTATTTCTATATTTGAAGTTTATTTAAGAATTGGATTATTATGTTAGGTAGTTTCACAGCTACATGCTAGAATATGAGTTTACAAAGAAGTATTATCTTAATGACACATCAACACATCAGAAAGACCACATACTGATAGTGATTGGAATCTTGGCTTAATTTTTATCAAAGATAGACTAATAATCATTTATTAGCATTTTTACAATAAACAACAGTTTAAAATGAGTAATGATCATTTAGGGAGTGTGGCTTTATTAAGATTAAAACAATTAGTTTTAACCCTATTATGTGATGATATTGCAAACGTTTTTGTTTATTTTTTTTGCAGTTGAGGGTCTGTCATTTTTTTTTAAAGATACATTGCATTGGAAGTTTACCAAAATTTTACTATACACATTGAGAAAACTTTAATATATTTTTTAATTACTTTAATGTTTTTACCACACACACAATAAATGAAGCATCTTGTAATATCAGCACTTAGTTTGCTGTAATAACTTGAATTTTAATAATGTTTTATTGGGTAATCATTTATTGAAGTTGAAGTAAGTTTTATCTTATCCATTAGATGCAAAACTGATTTGAGAACTTGCTTATTTTTATATGAGTAAAACATAAACCAATATATTAGTGAAAAAAAAAAGGCTTGTGCAGTATTATGTGCCACATTTAGAATTTATATCTGTAATGATTAGGATGTGTAAAACGAGAGTGTATATGTATTACGTGTTTACTCAGTCATGATGATAATCTAAAATTCCCTTATATAAACTGTAATGCTCAGGAATGGGCAAACATCCTTGCTGGGCTCTCTATCTCTCTCTCTCCTTTTTAACATTTTCAAGAATTTATTAAAATGAAGATCCTAAATTAGGACAGCAACAAGCTCATAAACCAGACAAAATCATAGCAGCAGCTGTTTTTACCTCACAGTATAAGCTTAAAAACGTTAATAAAATAACAACAAATATCTATTAAATCTATAAAGTAACAAATACATATTAATTATTACTCAAATTATTATTTCAGTCATTCTTAATGTATCAAGCATCTATAGGCAAAGAAAAGCCAAAAACTATGTTTTTTATCATTAAATGAAGATATAACCTAAAGATGCTTTATGGCATAACCACATTTCATTCGCCCGGGGCCCCTGGACAGTTGCCCCCCCCCTTGTTTGGAAGAAGTAAAGCAGCAGAAGTTAAATTGGGGTAGTTGAACAGCTGTATTTGGGTTTTGTGTATGGCAACGGGAAGAATTTGTTCAGGAGTGTGTAGCCATGATGTTTTTTATTTTCACCAGCTGAGTTGCTGTTTTTTCTTATTGCAGCCAGAATTTCCTTTTTATGAGTTGGAGGCTGATCTACCACCTGCTGCTCAACCCAATTTGGACTATGTGGCTCCTGAATATGTTCTTACACTAAAATGTGACACAGCAAGTGATATGTTCTCTCTTGGAATGATGGTCTATGCTGTGTTTAACAATGGGTCTCCTATCTATAATAACTGTGGAAATCTCTCAACTTTAAAGAAACATGCAAAGAAGGTGTGTTGTCATATGAAGTGAGACATTTTTGTGAAGTACTAGGATTTGTATTGAAAAATATGACGGTAGTAAATATTGGTATTAAAATTTAGTTAGAAGGAAACCCTTTAAACTGTCATTTTAAATGTTAATGTCTATAGTTTCATACGAATTATAAACTCAAATTACCAATATTTGCAAGCTAGAATATAAAATAAGAGTCTCTTATCTTTTCAGTTTGCTAAGATATTGCTCAAGTAATAAATCAAACACAGTGGCATCCCACTCACCTCTTTTCATTTTTGGAAATGCTCCCTTATATACACTTCTATATATGACATGAATAAGCAATTGGAAGCTCAGAATGTTCTCAGTTCTATTTTCTAAATTGTGTATATATATATAACCATGTAGTATTTGGAAAATCTGTACACAGTTATGAGTGAAAAACTAGTACAAATAGTGTCATTGTGATTGGTTTACTTTTTTTAATGTATTTCACTGTGATGTGTTTTTGTAATACAGTTGCAACAGTTGTCAGCATCAGTATTCTCCTGCTTTCCTTCAGAAGCTAAGGAACATTTCAAAATGTTATTGAATGCAACAGCAGAAGTCAGGCCAGATGCTCATCAATTTTCAAAGGTATAGACCTCTGGTTTATAAAAACATTTTATTCTTAAGTTCAGAAGCACATTAATAAAATGTTTGGAATGAATACAGTTTTTATGTGATTTTTATATTAGTTGTACTTATTTTTTTCCAGTTTCAGTTTTTTGAAGATGTTGGTGTAAAGACACTTCAGTATTTGGATTCTCTGTATCAGTGGGATAATTTACAAAAATCTCATTTTTTCAAAGGACTTCCACAAGTTTTGGCCCAAATGCCAAAGGTATCAATGTTTACTCTTACCATATAATTTTAAGTTTGTTATAACATTAATCTGTGTTGCAGTGTAAGTTGGTATAAATTTGAAGTCAGATTAGTATAGTCACATTATAAAGCAGGAATACAAATGACCAAGTTGTAGGTTAAAAAGTACAGCATGACATAACTGTTATCCTTGGTTTTAGTACAGTTGGCTACTGAGCATTTTGTTCCCAGACATTTTGCTGCTGGTCAGTTTGCTACTGGTCCTTACTTTACTAGGGTATTTTGCTACTAGGTCATTTTGCTACCTGTTCCAGCTACACATAAATAACTCGTTATGGCTCGACAACTAATTGAAGCAGTGGCTGGACAACTATTTGAGGAAAGCCTGAATCATTTTTAAAAAGTTCAGATCTTTCATCATTTTAAATAAATGTTTTACAAAATAAAACCCTTTTTTATTTTAAAGGAGTGTATCTCCAATAAACTAATACTGAAGAAATATTTACTAATATTTTATAATATTTTACTGACTGGAGTGTTTGTCTAATGAACTAATACTGACAAAATATTTTTATTTTATGATCTTAGATAAGATATATAAGTGAGATTCTGACATAAAATTATCGGGTAACGAAATACCCTAGTAACGAAATGACTAGTAGCAAGCTGACCAGTAATGAAATGTTCAGTAGTGACGTGTCTGACTACTGTTATCCTTGTAATGCAACTATCATTATGGTGGATTTATTTCAAGATTTTGTATGTGGTATTCTGTGAATATCTGACATCAAACAGAATTTAGTATTGATGTGGAAGGACTATCAGTATATATGTAGCAAAAATTTTTAAACTAGTGAAAAAATATTAAATAGTTTTATTCCAATAAAAAATTTTCTCTCTCTATATCTAATGTTTTACAAATTTAAATATCTTGTTACTGTTTATTCTGAAGACTATGATTAGATTGTATTGTAAAATCTGAACATAGTTTTCAGGTTGTCTATAACAAAATGTAATTCTGCTGATAAATTCGCATTTTTTAATTGATTTGTAGTATCATCATTTATATGACATTCATAATAATTTATCATGTTTTATATGAAAGCACTATTAGCTTGCAATGTGAAGCCACGAAGATTACTAGTTTTTTCTGTCTTTTGTGTGCAGAATACCTTCACAGTGTAATGTTTGTATCTCTTGTAACACACGAGATAACAGAAAAACAAAATGTAAGCATTTAAGTGTAATCCTGTAACTTTTATTTAAAAAGAAATCTAAGCTGCTCTGTAAGAATAATAATCAAATATTGGACAAGTTATAATTAGTTAATAAACATGTTGTTCAGTATGATGTTATTTTAATCCAAGAAAGCAAATGCAAGATATTATTACAAATGAATGTAAGATTTAATTATTACATAAATACTAAAAATCAGAGTCACAGGGCATAAATATCATAAAGCAGTAAAAGATAAATACATGTAATGCTGTCTGTTTTTGTTAATCAAAATTATAGAAATTGTGTGTTCTAGAATAAAATTTTTTCCTTAATATTTATTCAGAGGGTGGCTCTTCAGCGAGTGCTTCCATGTCTGGTAAAGGAGTATGTAAACCCGGAAATGGTACCTTTTGTTTTACCTAATGTTTTATTAATAGCAGAACAAGTTTCAAAAGAAGAATTTCGTCACAACATTCTTCCTGATCTTATTCCTGTCTTTAAACTTCAAGAACCTGTGCAGGTAAAGAACTCTGAGCTGGTTTAAATGTTTGTGTATATTGTAGTTTCATGGTTGTACTTCCTTCTTTCTTCTAATGTAAGCTATCTTATAAACTTCAAGAACCTGTGCAGGTAAAGAACTCTGAGCTGGTTTAAATGTTTGTGTATATTGTAGTTCATGGTTGTACTTCCTTCTTTCTTCTAATGTAAGCTATCGTATAAACTTCAAGAACCTGTGCAGGTAAAGAACTCTGAGCTGGTTTAAATGTTTGTGTATATTGTAGTTTCATGGTTGTATTTCCTTCTTTCTTCTTATGTAAGCTATCTTATTTTTATTTAATGACGGTCAGTCTTGATACATGGAAATAATTCTGGCATGTAAGCTATATTCAAGCAAAACTCTAAGTTGAGGTCTCTATACCCCTGATGATAGTGTACACTTTCATAATCTGAAACATGCAGTGTCAGTTTTTCTTTTATAGTCATTTTTACCCTTAATGAAATTGTTTTCACTTTTTTTAAATGCTGAGTTGTTTATATTTATATCTTTACCCTTGAAGTCAGCAATTAGATATTACATATCTAGCTTTTTAAGATGACACAAATATGTGAAGTATTTCAAACTGTATTTTTAATGTTTTTTTGTACTGACTGAAGGCACATGTTTCTTTTTAATATATATATATATATATATATATATA
>NW_013669708.1:22138-55478 GCF_000517525.1 Limulus polyphemus
AAGAGTTTTTTATTTACATGATCTTATCTTGATATTGCTTTACTTTTCAAAATGAACTGTGCAAGTAAATTACTTGTTTTATTCTTATTTTAACTTCCAGGAGTTAAAATATGTAATGGATATTAGACATTTTATCGACACTTTTTTTATGCTTTGAGCAGAAACTTATTTTTATCAAGCCTTTTTTATTTTATTATAACAGATGCTTTATCAAATATCTTGGAACTCTAAAACTGAACTGTACTTTTTGGATTTTAAATGGCAAGAAAAAGAGAACTGTATAATGCTTTCATGCTTATTGGAACTTTAAGAAGTGGGTTATACTTTAAATTTTTTTTTTCAGATTCTTCTGATATTTATGCAGAAAATGGAACTTCTGCTTACTAAATGTCCTCCTGAAGATATTAGGAATCACGTTTTACCCATGGTTTATCGTTCATTGGAGTCAGATGCTCAGCAAATACAGGTTAATAGAAGTGTGACCTGTTTCAGTATAACAGTGCATGTAGACTAGAGGAACAGTTTGTACTTCTTTATGAGTGCTATTCCATTCTAAAGTAGTTTGAATAAATCATGAAATTTTTACAACAAAACTAAAACATATAGATATAGACTTTTAAAATTTTTTGTTATATACAGGTTCTGTTAATTATTTGGTCAAAAATATTACTTTTCAGCAGGGGGTGTTAAAGGAAAATCAGGAAAAAGATGCATAAAAATGGTTTTTATGGCATTTTTTTGTTAAAACCAGGCACCCATCATAGGTCAACTCTACATAGGATAGGGATTAAAGTGAGGGTGAATACCACTCTGGTATTTGACATTTAAGGTAATTTTCAAGTTCATTCAGGTCAGAAAAGGTGAATTGCTGAACTCTTGATTGATGAAATAGAAAAGAAGGAAATGAAAATCCTAAAAAATATAAAAGGCATATTTTAAAGCTTTTAATTTTTTTTATGTTTGCATTCAAGACTTGACTGTTGCATTCTGTTTGAAATCAACATTGTACAATCTTTTTCTTTAGGCAGTACTCAATGTTGTAAAAGTAGGCATTCTGTGTATTTTGTCATTGTATTGTTTTAGAGAAATAATAATAATTTGGTAAATCATGAGTGTCGTAATACACGCACACATTATCATTGCATAATGTGAGGTTTCAGAGCTGTTTTTCTTATGAAGGTTTTATTGAAACACGAAGTCTATGAAAATTTGTTTTATTTTTTGTATCATATTCAATAATGCTGGAAGTCAGGTCTTGAGAAAAACATGAAATCAAAGTTTATTGTTAAAGTTTAGCGGGATTTTAAGACTGAAATAGAAATGTTTTATATTGAAAATGATTGGGTGTTTAAGAAATTATTTGTCTAACGTTTATTTAAATATGTGTGCAGTACCAGTGTACTTCAAACCCTATTTAATTCTCCCCTTCCTGCAGTACCATTGTACAACATAATCATCATTCTTTAGAATTGTTGTGTGTGGATAGGGACAGTCAGTCTTTGACTTTCTGGTTTAGTCTTGTGGAAGTTTATAAGCTTGTCATAGCAAAAAGAAAAGTCCTTGAATTGTGAATCAGAAAAATAAAATTCAAAGAATTCCCTACCTACATCCACTAAATCTTTTAGATGGCTACTGCCATTCATTTTGTCTAACTCTTGAGATTTTTGTTCAAATATTGATGGAATCAATGCCTTTATTGATCTTTTGTACTCCTTACAGGAAGCTTTCTTAAAACCTAATGATGTTTTGTCCACATGTCACTTGGCAATGGTACAGAAAGACGGTATGCATTAGACATGCTTACAGATGTGTGACAACACTATTAAGTCAGTATTCATATGCCATTTTGGGATTATGTTGATGTAAACAGAAAGGAGTAGAATCATGGAGCACCCACACTTTTCAACTCTGGGGCCCTGAAATACTTTCAAATCCCAATTCAGATTTTACTGTGATCTGTCTATCTGTCTGTTTTGTCTTCTACCATCCTTTTCTATGATGGTGAATGACAGTCCACATAATAGTGATTATTTTTCTACCATTTTGAGCAAGAGTGGCAGGAGTAAATACCTTCTGATTCATGTGCCACGTTGAAAACTATTAAAGGCTGATTAATTTACTTTTACTGCTTTATTAGAATATGATCCTGTCTTGTTGGACAACAGTCTGTTAATGAGTCTGTTGAGGCTATGACTGATTACACTGACCATGCATCACTACTTACTGTACTTAAAACCTCAACTAATTTTCATTTGTAGCAATAACTATGGTGGATCCTTGAGTGTACATAAAGCCTGTCAAGCCCAGAAAATGGGTTTTGGCTATCTTCAGTAAGTATCTCACTTGTGTAAACCTCATTGAACTGAAGGCTAGAGTCCAGGCCTGATGCAACAGATAGCAAATGGACTCATTATGAAGTTCACTTCTAGATTCTATTTTTTTTACCAATTAAAAAACCGTTTGGAATAACCAATTCCCTTTAGAAGTGTTTTTCTCATTCTTCTGATAGTTTTTAACTTTTTCAAGAAATACAACAACTGAAGTTTGATAGTAATGCACACTGTGCTAGTTTTAATGTTGAATCATTGTATACAAATATACTGTTGGAAGAGACCATACAGCTGAGTGAAAATTTGATTCATGATGATGTTTCCAATAATAAGTCTTTCTAAATGTAATCAACTTTTCAGTTAAAGAATCTCATTTTCATCTTAATGGAAAGCTTTATGATTGATGGTGTTGACATGGGTTTGAGATTGTTGCCATTTTTGGCTAATTTATTTTTATATTTCTATAAAAAACTGGTTAAAAAATTGCCCTCAACATTTTAAACTGACTACTATCATAGGTATGGTAATGAGTTCTGGTCAAGCTTCCCAATTTTTCCAATATTTGAACAGTAGACACAAAAGTATAAAACTTACAGATTATAGACTTTCTTTTTTGGATACTTCATTAATAATAATAATGGTTACTTCAAATGTGAAGTTTACCATGAAAATATATCTCCAAGCTTTTATTTTCATTGTGCAAGCTTTAATCCTAATTTGTATTTTAAATTTGATTAAAATATTGTTTCATCATTCTTATAAAGTATCTAGTATATATGAAGTATTACATAAAGAATTCAATAATATTAAAGACTTTTTTGTGAAGGAATGACTTCACTATTTTTTCTATTGATAAAATATTTTCTATTTATTTAAATAAACAAAGTGTTAGTATACCAGACACATTAGGAGTACTTAAGTATCTTGTAGTTATCAGTTTACCATATTTAAGTAAATATTATTTACCTGTTAAAAATCACTAACTGTAAAAGCTTGTTCTCTTTGTTACTCTGTCGAGAATGCTTTCATACTCCTTTTATGGTAATGCTCAACAATATAGCACTTAGCAACAAAACTATCACCTAATTGTTCTTATGCCAACTATGGTGTTTATGTTGAATGCTCAATATTCATGTTGATTTGTTAGGTAGGTTTGTTTATTATTCTTTATTTTTTGATAACTTTGGTGATATAACAGCAAAATAGTTTAATTCAGAAGTTTATGACATTAAGTTGTAGCCAAAAGCAAAATAAAATTTACCAAGTAGTATTTCAGCTAAGCCTTACATTATGTTTATGTATTAAATTAGACTACAAATAGGCCTACTATTACTAATGTTATAGAGTCAGTGTTTAAAAAGTTTTAAGTGGTGAATAAATATTAATTAATAAATATCCTTTTGGCATTTTAACACAAATATTATCTACTTGGCCTTAAAACATTATTACTACCAAATATCTTTTATCCTTTGTATAGTTGAAAGAGTTGAAAATTTGTGTTGCAATGGCTGCACTGTTTTCTGCTTCCTGACTTAGAATACAGTGAATAGGCTCAAGAGTGCTATTTAAGTCTATTTCAGAGTGCACATGTACTTCTGTTCAAGATAATATTTCATTTTTCTATGTAGTTTTTACTAAAAATGTGAGGATTAAAGAATAACTTTGAAACTGATGAAAGAAGTGAAGATTAGATGCATTTTGGAGATAGACAAATGTTTTAGTTAAGTTCTATAAATTTGTTAATCCTTCAACAACGGTTTACTGTGATTTTTGAGAGGCTTTTATACTAGTCAGTTAAATAATATTAGAAGGGTGTATCCACAGATACAGTTGTGAAGTTTGTTTAAATCTAATTGTTGCCACTGTTTTTATTTTGTCCTTGCTGTCAACAAGACTCCATCAGTTCTACTAAAAGGAAATTTATAATGCAAATGAATAAGCATGTTAACCTAAGATTCCCTATTAAGTTTAGTGTACTTTAACATGCCGTATGAGAATCTGTTGTTGTTGTCCAGTCTAACTGGTTTAAGATTTTAACAAGAGCCAATGAGAAATAAAGCCTCTGAATAAAATAGAGCTTGCTCATTCGCATGCTGAGGCCTGAGATCAATATTAAAAATTTTGCTAGTAAATTGCTTTTACTTTTATTCCACTATAACTTTTTACCGACATGTGGTTTCTTCTTGAATGTAACCAGGCTATGTGGATTGAGATTTGTCTGTTCATTTGAAGCACTTGCTATATCTTATACTCTAACTATCCTACCATAGCTTGTTACCAAACTAGCTTGTAGTTTCTCCTTGAGTTACCTTAAGAAGTCTAATAACCTTGATTGGAAATATCAGTTTTTTTTAGATATTGTTTGTGCTGCTTCTCCATCAAACATATGGTTGGTTCCAAATTAGGTGACTAAACTGGCTTAGCCATGACTTATCACAATTATGTAGTTGTACACATGATACTAAGACTTTTTTTCACTGCAGAATTAAATACAATCTTAGTAGCTTTGGGTTACAAAGATGATAAGCAGTACAGTCACTGTACAGATAACCATTTAGCTTATTACTGGATTTGGAATCGCTTAGTGTTAGTCCACATTTTTTTTTCTTTCCTTCACAAGAAACTGGATTAGTTATTACTTCATTGGTTGTCAAGCGTTGCTTAAGTTCTAGCCATGTTGGAATTTATTGGGATGAATTTTTTGATGTAACAGCCAAATTAACCTGCCCTTTCACAGTTGAGCCCTATGCTTGTTCCTTATGTACATTTTAAAGTACTGTTAGAAAGAAGCTTCATACTTGTTGACATAAGCTTTAGGATGAGAATTGAATGAATGAGTTTGATCAGATTATATATGTTGTGAAATATTAGCTGTCTAGTTTGTGCACATTTCATGAGGAAAAAATTGTTTTAAAGGGGTTCCATGTTGATATCTTTTATTGGGGAACGATCACCTATATTTTTTTATGTTGCTCTTGATGATCAGTGATAGCACTACCTTATATATATTTATTTGCATTTTGTTTATTTTATATTGGACAGCATCATTGGGAATGATGATGATGTGCTTGACTAGACAATGTTTTTACATTTCTACAAGCCATTGGCTTGTGTACTATTTAATTTTTTATCAGATGCATGTACCATTTACTGTTGTTTTTTGCTATCACTATAATTTTTTTACTTTCTTTATCTTTTCTTTGGTACATATGACATTAGTTGCCTTCTTTCATAAATGATAAATCAAATTAATAAAGAATTATTTTTTGAGTTCATTAAAAATGTTAAAGATGAGAATTACATCTGACTGCTCATTCTGAAGGATATTGATGACCAAATAATTATTAGTATTTTTATTTTGTATTGGTCATACCTATACATCTACTATTACATACAGGTGCAATATGTATGCTTCTAAGTTTAAATAATGTTTTACAAGTTCTTTGCATTTTTTTTATTAGAGTAATTACTGATTTATATGTTAAATTAATTTTAATAACTTGGCAGGATTGATATTTTTTTATGTAAAAACACAAATAGAATAATTTTTTCTCTTCATTATCAAATAATATCAAATATTCTTCTTCTACACTGCATAAAACAGATAATGGACATTCTCAACTTATTGTAACAAGGACAAGACAGAATTAGTCATGTGGTTTGAAATGTAAATAATTTATCATTTGGTGCATACTGTATATAGTAATCTTATACACTTCAGACTCGTTTGTTATTTTGAAGCAAGTAATAGAGATGTTTTATTCAGGCAGATGATTAGTGGTTAGCTAGTCATAATAAGCTGTTGCAAATTAATTTTATACGTCTCATTAGCAAAATATAGAACCAAATTCATACTAATCTTACAGTTGCTTGAAATTTGACAAGACAGACCATCCATGATAGAGGTTGTTCATTGTAGCTCACTAAAATCATAGACTTTTGGCTCAAAAACCTGAGAGTTGCAACTAGATGCCTAATTAAAGGCCAGCCTATTTGCTAAATGCCCAATGAGGTACAAAAGCAAGCCTACTTGCAATCTTCTCCTGTTCTAGACATTGTAGTAATGATGTCAGATATATCATTCAGTTCCGTAAATCTGAATAAGGTAAAAAGTTAGAACTGTAACTACATTTTTTTAAGTACTAATTGAACAAACTGCCAAATTCCAACAAGTCAAATTACCTTGGCAAAGCTTATGGTTTGACCAGCTGTTGAACATTTACTTTAGCTAATGCTTAACTAATATTTAATTCCTAAAAGTTATTTCACTGAATTATAATTAAATTTTGAACATTAAAATAGTTAAAAGAAGTGATCACTTTATTACTATAACCATATAACTCCAAAACAAATAGTTCCATAAGAAGATGGAGAATATTATCTTAGTTGAAGGTGTAGGAAGTATGGGTTGTAAGTTGTTCACAGTTTGAATGTGTTGTGTTGAGCCATGAAAAGTAAACTTGAGATTTTAGTGACTAACCATAAGGTTATTTAAAAAGTATTCTCATTGAAAAGAACATTTGGTTAGTTGTTTTTTCATATAAAGATGTCTGTTAAATGACTGCTCTCAAAACTATGCGAAATGAAAATAAAGTGGTCAAATGGGTAGAAGAAGCTTCATTGTCAACTAATGAATAACTGAATTGAAAAATGATTATTTTTTTGATTTTCAGGAACTATGTCTGAATGTTATACCAAATTTTGCTGGTCTAATTGAGTATTCAGCTATGAAGAATGCTCTTATACCTCATATCAAGAAGCTGTGCTTAACAACAAGTTATCTATCAGTACGAGTGAATTGTCTTGTGTGTTTAGGAAAACTTTTGGAACACTTGGATAAATGGCTAGTTCTGGATGATATCTTGCCTGTGCTTCCTCAGATCCCTTCCAAAGAACCAGCTGTTTTGATGGGCATATTAGGTATGACAAACAGTGAACTTCTGTCTTGTCTTATGGTTAAAATATTGCCTGATCATTACACTGAATAAACCAGCTGTCTTCTAACTTAACAGTTTAGTATAAAAGTTATCATTAGATTAAACTATAATAATCTAAAAACTTTTATTGAATACAGCTAAGAAGGAAGTTCCAATTTTTTTATCTATGTAGTTCTATTTTTGGGATACAAAAAGACTCGCCATGTTATCAGAAATTATCAAATGTTATTTAGGTAGAAGACATACAAAATCTTAAGTTGCTTTTTGATTTTCTGTAAATAGCTAAGGAAATCTTTATAAGTAATTTCTTTTTCCATAGGCATGTATTGGAGGTAATTTTTCAAATTCAGCACAGCATAAGTTTTACAGTTTTTAAATAAAATTGATAAAAATTACAGTTAACAAACTTCACTGAAACAGTTGTTGTTCAAGTAAATGATGACATAAATATCATCTCAACCATTCCTACATCTGTTATATCCCAGCTGATCTGCTTAGCTCACTCTGACATTAGGCAAAATGCCTTATTTACACTAAATATAACAGGCACAGTGTGGTTGAACATATTACATTCTTCTTTAATGAAGTTTATATCATTAAATGTTGCTAGCTGTAGATTAATAGAAGAGAGATAGCATTGGTGTTGATTCTTCATGAAAATGAAAGAAAAAAAAAGACATTGCTGGTATCATTTATATCTGTTACTAGTTCTGGCAGTTTCATTCTATGATCTCATTGGAATATGCCTAACCTTTTTCTTTTTTGTTGTACATCTTAGAGGTTTTCATGTGTAAAACTTCTTGTTGATACATCAACACACAATCTTTGTTTCTTCTTATTCAGAATCATTTGAACTTACTACAACATGGATAGTTATGTAGTAATGTGGCTAGTACAGGATTTCATAGTAACAGGTTGATTTCCTGTTTTCATGATTTCTTGTTATAGAGATCAAAAAGTGACAATTTACTTGAAGAGGAGGGGTGGCTGTTCATGGAAGGTGCTCTTTTTTTATCCATAACATTTTAATTGAAACTTTGGTTTTAATTTTGTTTCTATTAATTTCTTAACATACACACACATACTTTATGTTAAAAACTAAAACTTTCTGGAACATTTGGATAAGTGGCTGATTGGTTGTGGATGATGTTAGTGTTTCTTCAGCTCTCCTGCTCAGTTTAATAGTTTGAGTGAATGCTTTTTGCTGCTTCTGAGGTTCAAATTTAAAGTTGACATGGGTTAAGATTTTATAGTAATTATGGTGTAAGTTTGGTATGTTAGGCTTCTGAGAAAATCCTAAGTTTTCAATCATCTTAAAATGCTGTAGTTGTTTTGCTTACATTGTTCCTTGGAAGGCTTACTTCTGTTTACCTTTACTATTTGTTAGGATTTTATAGTAATATGTGGGTCAAATATGATTTCATAGTAACATTTAGTTAAGGTTTTGTTGTAATGTGACTAGGATATAATTTCATTGTTACATGTGGTTTTGTAGTACCATATTATTAAGATTTTGCTGTATTGTGGCAAGGCTAAAATTTCATAGTATCATCTGGTTAATGTTTTTTTTATTAATGTGGCTGAGATAGGAGTTAATAGTAACATGTTGTTATGATTTTCTTATAATGTGGCTGAGATAGGAGTTAATAGTAACGTGTTGTTATGATTTTCTTGTAATGTGGCCGAGATAGGAGTTAATAGTAACGTGTTGTTACGATTTTCTTGTAATGTGGCTGAGATAGGAGTTAATAGTAACGTGTTGTTACGATTTTCTTGTAATGTGGCTGAGATAGGATTTCATAGTAACGTGGTTAAGGTTTTATACTTGTCTTCAAACAGTTTTTGATGAGACATGCATCCTTGTTTCCTCATAACATGTCAACATTTATCTACAAAACTCATATTTAGCTAGAAACTTACAGATTTAACTGTTTTTTTATTATATTGGAGTATCATATGTGAAACTTTTCAGTAAATATGAAATTTGTTTGTTAATTTTTTATTCAGGCATCTATAAACTGGCAATGACACACAAAAAGCTTGGAATAACAAAGGATGTGATGGCAACCAAAGTGATACCCTTTCTTATGCCCCTTACTATTGAGAATGGATTAACACTAAATCAGGTTGTGGTTTCTTCTACAGTATTTAAAATTTGTATATAACTTGTTTTTCATAAATACTAAAAGGCATCACATTTACAGGCAAATAGAAAATTTATCTGGAATATATTGTAGTTTGATTCAAAGAAATTAAAAATTTAATGTAATAATAAATGCTTTTCTGTAGTAAATATTTGCTGTTTGTGTATGGTGTTTATTTCTAGAATATTATTTTGTAAACTATGATTAAAGTGCAGGGTAATCATAGAGAAAGGTTATTATAAGAAATAGTCTGAATATTTTTGTTTTTGAAAACAAGATTCTACATTAATTACAAGGTAGCACTATGGATACTTAGCTTCATCTTCCACACAGTTCCCAAAAAATTCATAGATTTTTAGTGGAAATGTTTTAAAATTTCACAAACTTGTTTTTGATATTTGATTTGATTACCACTATTATAGATTAATTTTATGCATAATACCTTCATAAAGTGTTTATAAATTTATTTTATTAGAAGTTACAGCTTTTACAGTAAGTAAGATTTGTATTTAAAACAGGTATGACGTTTCGATCATGGGTGCAATCATTCTCAAGTACAAAAGTTTTGTTTGCGATTTGACTCTATTATTGCTTTCCTGCAGAGGTCTTCAAGGCTGGTTTTTAAATGTAACACTGGGATGGTTGGAAGAGTTACTGCATAGTGAAAACCTTTACTTAGGGTTGTGGTTTGAAATTCACTAAGTTGAAGTTTGCTAGGTTCTCCTGTTCTCAAGTGGATCTATCTGGTGTAACTCTGCAGTTAAATTAGTTCACCAGGATATATAACAGTCGATCTGTAATCAACACGTGGATCAAATTTCCTGTTCTCAAGTGGATCTATCTGGTGTAACTCTGCAGTTAAATTAGTTCACCAGGATATATAACAATCGATCTGTAATCAACACGTGGATCGAATTTCCTGTTCTCAAGTGTATCTATCTGGTGTAACTCTGCAGTTAAATTAGTTCACCAGGATATATAACAGTCGATCTGTAATCAACACGTGGATCGAATTTCCTGTTCTCAAGTGGATCTATCTGGTGTAACTCTGCAGTTAATATAGTTCACCAAGATATATAACAGTCAAGCTGCTGGTTTATTCTCTACCCATCTGAAAAATCAACTTCATTTTAATTGAAAGTTATAACAATGTACCTCAGCAAATGATTGAACATGTATGATACATTAGGCACTAATTTATAGTTTTATATTACTTACAATATTTTTACTGTCTTTTAATACACTGACATGTGTATGCCATTTTATACAGCAAACATTGTAATGTGTGTGTGTTATATTCTTACAAAAACACCTGACTATGATGAAAGACAAGTGATTGGCTAGTGTGAACTTTTCTGTGTGAGTGTGTAAATAAGAATTTATGTTTCCATTCCTTGAAGTTGCATGAAAACTTTTGGTTTGGCATGCACATTCCTTACAAACATAGTAACTTCTATGCCATTGTTGCTGATATTCACAGAACATGAGGGTGCGTGTGAAAGTAAACAATCTTGGATGAGATTAGTTTTGTCTGGTAATTAAGCTGATTGTACAATAATTATGTAAGTATGTTCTTATAACCATTCAAACTTTTGAGAATTCCCAAGTTTCCAGTCTGCTTAAAAGGCTCTAGCTATTTTACCTTGAAGGGTTTTGTCATGTAATGTTTGATATTATCTTAGTGTTTAGGCTTACATTTAGCAACTGGTGTAATGTTAACTGTTCTTCCTTTAGTTTAATGCTATTATATCAGTGGTCAAAGATATGATCAACAAAGTTGAGACTGAACATCGTGGAAAATTGGAACAGCTGAATTCTATTCGTCAGGAACAAAGGTATTTGACTTTGTCTTCTTTCTGTATTGTCAAAAATTTATCTTGATATAAGGAAAATCTTCTGTTTTAAAGGTAAGATACATGTTATCTTGTAAATATTATTGATTATGATTTACTTTTAATAATGTTGTTTTGTTAAAGCTATAAAAAGTGTGATTAATATTGAAACAAAAATATTTCAAAATATATTATTAAATAACCTTCTTGATTTGTAAAAGTTATTTTATATTGTTTATTAATCTCAGTCAATTAATTATTTTTAGAGGGTTCAGAAAACATTACTTTGGCTATGTTTATTGTGTTTATAGAAAACAGTGTTGTGTAAGAATCTATCTCGAGTAGATAAAAGTTTATCTTGACTTAATAAATATCTTTTCCAAAAGTGAAAAACATTCTTGACATTGATACTACATTGGTTCATTATGAGTTTTTTTATATTAAGAAAATCTGTACTGTTGGTTTACATGAAACTTTTGAGTGTTTCCCTGTTACAGTTGGAATAATATTAATCCACATTTTTTATTATTACCCTTACGTATTTTTTAAAGTGTTTTTTGAAAGATGTTAAAATTTTGTGACTGTATGTTTGTATTTGACTAATTGAATCTGAAAATTGACTTTTAAATGCTTTGTTTCATTACTGTCAAGCTGGCCTATTTGTCAATTTTTGAGTCTTTATACAAAGCACCATAATCATTGGTTTAAGATTTATTTAACTTAAATATAATGTTTTAATTACAACATACAAGGCTAAAGTAACACTTTTTTTTTAAATCAGACATTGTAGTGTAACTGTGTCACATTTGCAACAAGAAAATTTGTATTATTGGGAGAAGGAGATGTAAATACCAAAGCATAATTTATTAAGTTGTTCTACTCACAATTGATCCTCTTTCTTATTGGTCTAGTTTTTCACAGTTGAAAAATCTGAATTTCACCCATATATATATATATATATATATCAAGTTTAGAATATATCTATATTAAGGTATTCGATTACGAGGAACCCACTTTGAGACTAATAATGGCTGGAGACGGCTTGAATGGGTAATGAAGAAAAACTTTAATACAACAGCAAATGTACAACGTTTCTAACATTACCCATTCAAGCCGTCTCCAGCCATTACTATATTAAGGTATATTTGAATAACTTTTCTAAATTTTTCATTTAGGTGTTCTGTATATGGTGATGACATTAATCAGATGTCTAAAGGCCATAAACATGAACTAACCATTTTGCTTGTATAAAGTATGCCCCTCAGTGGTTCAACAGAGAGTCTGAAAGCTTATAATGCTAAAAACCAGGTTTTGATGCCTGTGTTGGGCAGAGCACAGATAGTTCATTGTGTTAAGTTTACATATGGCAACAGATATCTCATAGAAGGTTTTTCAATTAGTTTCTGTGTCTAAATCCACCCCTTGGTGTGGGCAAGCCCATTTCAAAGGGTGACACAGATGCTTGTACAAATTGGTATGAGCTGAAGGTTTATCTTACTTGGTGACTTAGAGAATCCATGGATTATGTGTACCATACTGACTTAAAAGTGTGGTATAATAGAACTAGTGCTATCCTTGTGTCATGCAGGTGTTTGAAAAACATCTTTAGGTCCAACAGTCAGTTAGAGTACAAACAGTTAAGAGCTTGGTAAATACTTGTTTAGTATCTAAAGATTGTTTATTTTTCTTTAACTCTGTGTTTTTGATTATTTTAATGCATAGAATTTCTTTAATTTGCTGTGATGTGGAAACTTTGGGACCTGTTGGATGTCAGTGTGCTTGAACATGAAAGACACTCTTAAGTATATGAAATAAGAAATAAAATAGTCAGTGTAAAATTAAGTAAGTAAGTAAGTTAATCCTTTTCATGCTGGTGCTTAACTCCATTTTTCTGTGGTATAAGAGATGAGAATGATGACACATTTCCCCTGGATAAGATGCTAGTCCATTGCTGGTTAAACCCCTGCTACCTTTACACCTACCAGTGTAAAATTAAGTAGCCATTATTTAAATGGGGCTTGTTTAATAGTAAAGAAGATTAGTATATAATCAAGTATTTGTATATTTTTTGTGATGTGGGTATTTTTCTGTTAGGAATAATGCACATTTTGTTTGTCATATAAGTTCCACACTGGAGATGACTCAGGTTCATCCTATTAAACAAGGAGAAATATTTTCAGACCTGGATTCTAACAAAAGTAAAGATGCAAACTCAGTAAGTTCCTTCATATCAATGCAGTCCTGAAAATCTAGATTATATGTAGTGAGTCACTTTTTTATCTTAGTATTATGCACCTTTGAAGGGTATGGATGAAATTGGTCATCTTATGTAAAAAACTATTTCTTGTGTATTCTTTTACATAAAAAAAGTAAGTTGTGATTAATTGTGTTTATCACATCTAAGAAAACTTATCCCTTCCTCTGTTATGACAAGATCCCACTTATAAGGACAAGTACATCTCTAGATACCTTTAATAAATAATTATTGTAGTGAAGTTGTTGGATAAGAAAAGAACTAGAATGTATTGTCATTTACATGCTGTTTTATAACTTGGTAATAAAAAGTTGTACTTTTTGTACATAATAAGCTTAATTCATAAGAAAAAAAAGATGGATAAACTAGAATATGAAAGTAAGTAAAGTGAGCTTTAAGTTTGTTTTTATTCAGAAAGGAGGACTTTTGTTTTCTTCATTTTAAATTTGAGGTAAAGATGGCAGCAATTTCGTTGTAGGCAAATTCACAGTGACAGGTGGATGCAGTCTGCTTTTCAATTAACGTCACTAACTGAAAACAACATTTTTGTCATCATTTTATAACATTTTGTTTATTTTTTGTATAGCTGGGAGATATGTTTCAAGGCTTAGGTCTTGACAGTTATGTGAACAAAAGTCCAGCAAGCAAAGCTTCTGTTACAAGCCAGTTCTCTTCTGTTTCCACAACAGCTTCCAATACTAGTCAGCTAAGAAAGGTAGAGAAGCTGCTTTAAAAATATTTTTTTTCTTTCATTTCAGTAATTAAAACTTTGAATGGCTGTAACTCAACTATAACCACTATGAATGTGAGTTTTTTTAAAGCTAAATAATTAAGATTTAGAAACTTACTTTGAATATTTTATTATTCCAATTAAAACTGTAAATAATATTTATTCATTCTTCTTCTTGCATGGTGCTGCAAGGGCTTACAGCATAATATCTATAGCTATGATAAATATGGAAAAATGAACTATGCTTTCACTTTTATATTATAGGTTTCCTTCCCTATCATTCCAGAAAAATCAAAGTAGTGAATGTTTAAAAAGCCTGGAATTTATCCCAAATAGGTGTGGGATACTAGAGTCCTGTAAAGTTTGTGCTGCATATCAAGATGAATAAGTCATGCTACTCAGAGCAGTAGGCCTAAAATATGTTTCTATAAGTGATTTTTGAATGGTACTAAAAGATGAATGAATATAATATTACAAAGGATTCTACTGTTACACAACTTGTTTTAGTAGCTTTGAAACTATATAACAAAATCTGCAATATTATAACAAAAGAACTGAAAAGAAATTCCACACAGGAAATGAACACTACTGCAACAGTGAAGGGGTTAAAGCTGTTTCTTTTTAACATCAAAATTATGTGAATAAAAATTATAATTTTTTGAGGTTTTTATAAATATACTCCTTAACTCTATCGCTTCGGGTTTTCCTATGGTCAGGGGTCAAAGGGTATGTCATCACGTTTGTAGACTTACATTCAAAATTTTATTGAACTACTATTTTATGAATGTATGTCAAGAAGTTTGGTATCAAATTGTAGATTATAATTCAAATTTTAGTATTAAAAAATTCCTAAATATCCATTTTTGTGTCACGTAGTATGTTGAATGCAGCTTTGGTTCAAATTAGATGTTTGTGATGACCAAATGCAAAGTATATAGTTTCTTATAAATTAGAAACTTAAATTACCAATATTGAAAAGCTAGAATATAAAATAAGAACCTCCTATCTTTTCTATTTGTTGAGATAACACTATATTTACCTAGTCAAACACAGTGGCCCCTGCCCACCTCTTCCATTTTTGGAAATACTTGCTTACGTACACCCACTTCACTCTATCATGTGTTTATAACCAATCAAAAGCTCAGAATTCCCCCACATGGTCTTCTCAGCCAGTAGGTGGGAATTTTCTAAGATTATTTCTTTTGTCTCCATTATTGGAAGGAAGGAGTAAGTGAAAATGTTGTTTTTCAAACAACATTTTTTTAAACCCAGTTTAATTAGTAAGCCTGATAAATTACAGTGGAATTCTGTGATATCGGTTGAGTAATTTATAATTTTTTGCTATTTCAAATGCATATATAAAACCTAAAAAAAAAGTTATTTTGTTTTACATCCTCCATGTGTGAAATTTAGCAAGGCTTAGCATGCAAAGTACGGCAGGTGAGTACAAACTTCTTTACAATTGTAAGTAGTAGCAACCATTGTTTTCTTTATTTACTGTTCTATGTTTTGAGAAAAATAACTGAAATTTAAAAATTTATTTGTAAATAGTTATAATATATTTAAATATACACATACATACATATGCAATGTATTAGTTTTACAAAATACTGGTCCACTAGAACAAAGCCAAGACAGGTCACTTTGTAAAGGCCAGTTTTATACTACTGGATATGGTAACATGAGTGCATGTACACTGCATCATTTCAACTTAGTACTTTTAGTCAGACATAGCTGAAAGGTCAATAAAATAAAAATAATAAATATATATAGATAGGTGTTTAATGTTATATATTAAGCTATTTAGATGAAACATTTTTGGTTTCATGTTATAATTTGTAGTCATTCTAGAATGAAAAAAAAAGCATAATTTATATCTATTTCCTAATTTTTATGGTGGTTACAAGGTCAGTCAAATCGACCAAACCCATACAGATACAATAATGAAAATAACAGATAAGATATAAAAATTTTTCTAAAAAAAACGTTTGATAATTATATGGAGGTTATAGAGATTTTGTATGTGAACTTTGACAATTTTCTGATGCATAAAAGTATTTTTAATCTTAAAATCAAAATTACTTTGTATGTTGGATAATCAAAAAAATGCATGAGCAAATCATTACTTAAAAAAAATTTTAAAACCTAATTAACAAATCTGATATCTTGTATACTAAAACCTTGTAATGTTTATTGAAAAGTTTGTGAAGATACACTTACTGTATTAAAAGTTATAGCCTGAAAACTATAACAAGCACAAAATGGTTACAAGGTCAGTCCTTAGGACTGAGCCCATAGTTAGAGTTAATGCATTTTACCAAAATAAGTGTTTCCCTATAATGATTTTTTTCCCCTTTGTTGCTGTGTTGAATAATTTATTAAAGTAACCATCACCTATCCAGTTTTCATATATCTTTAAACTGGTCCTCCATGTGTATTTCAGGTTGAATTAAGCTTGGAGGAAAAGCAGCAATTGGCACAGCAACAAGAACAACAGCTCCGGTTCAAGATGCAGGCTCCCATAATACCAGAAAACAAGCCATTATCAACATCTAATCCAGCTAAACCACGAAATTTGACTAATTCTTTGCTTGATACTAATCTTACTAGTCTTGGCCTTAGCCCTGGGTCTACAGGGCCTCTTCAGTTGTCTTCATCTCAAAATTCTCTCTCCCCTTTAGCACAGTCTAGCACTGGACTGATGTCTAATGCTATCAACCAAACATCTTTCAGGGGACATACTAACACAAACACTCTAAATTCATGGCCAGCTTTTTCACAGCCTTTGCTTGGTGCACAGGCTACAACTTTTCAACCACAGAGTTCAAACCTTTCTTCTTTAGACAACTTGCTTATACCTGGCATTAGTTCAAGCAGGCTAAAACCTCCTTTGAATCAGATCTCATCAGGGCCTCAGTCGTTACCTGTTAGTGTCTTTCCTAGTTTCCAACCACAGAGAATGGCAGTCAATCAACCCTTAATATCACAGTCTCATCCATACAGCTTTCAGAGCACTGTAAGTTCTCAACCACATCAAGGAACAGGGAGCCAAAGTATTATGGGTACTAATATGCAACAAAAACAAATGTCATCAATTTCTCAGAGTTGTGCAAAAGACGAATTAGATGATTTTTTTTCTTGAATTATGAGATAATTGTATTTATGTGTGGCATTGTTAAATAAATATGGGGAATGATTCATTGAGGAATTACAAATAGTGATATCTTTTTCATATTTTACAAATTGTTTAAGGTGATTGTAGTGATGATGATAATTGTCACATGGGGTTGGCAGTTTGAAATGATAAATATATCTAACAAGTTGTGTAAGTAAACCTTAATATATGGAGTATGATCAAACAGGATATAAAGGTAAGAGTATTTTTCAACTGTTCTGAACGTGATAAAATGTTCAATTCTTTTACCCCTCTCCATTGCTTTTTTTTTCCCTGGTAATATTTACTCTTTAACAATTATGAACAAAGCACCTAACTTCTTAAACATACAGTAAAAAAATAACATTACATGTTTTTATACAGTGTATCTCGCCAATAATTAAGAGAAAAGTTGTTCAGTGATAAACATCAATTCTTTGCTGTTTTTATTAACTGATTCAAACTTTTGCTGGAATTTGTGGTTACTACTGAACCTGAAAATATATTGAGTGAAAAATTACTTGGATGTAAGCTATGCACATCTTTTTTTTTTTTATTTAATTACAAGATAAGAGATCTCTATTCATTATTTTTTAACTTGACGAAATAATACACTTGTTCAAACTTTTCCATCAAGTACAGTAATGTATACTCCTTTAATAAGCACACATAATCCTGTGACAACTTGTGGGAGGTTATGTATGATATTCAGTTCTAGACTGAATCCTTACCAAATCAGAATGAATGTACAGTACAGTAACAAAACCTTGGGATTAGTTAATGCTTGAAGCCTAATTTTACTAAACTGCTAATATTTTACAACAGTGATACCAGTTATTTTTGATGAAATTGTAGCTGCTAGGATTAAGCTATAGTGTCCCCTACATGAGTTTAACATGAGAACCAGCGAGTGCAATGTATTTGTTGACATTTATACTCCTTGTATTAAAAATGAAAACAAGATGAGGTGAAAAACTTGGTTTTCATATGAATTTATATTGGTAAGGTGATATGTTGTTGAGAAATGTAAAGTTGTTTTATGTGAACATTTTAATAGAATTATTAACTGTGACACTGATGGCTTAAAATCAGAAATAATGATATTTTGTGCTTCTAGTTCTTTATTTTCTAGAAATTCTTGATTGACTGGTTAAATGGAATATAAAATGCAATAATAAGTTTGTCAAAGTTGCTTAAAAATATTAAAGTAGAGGCCATTTCTTCATTAGTCTAGAACTGTACATTACACACAACCCTTTGTTAACCTGGCGTCAGTAAATTTTGTGTGGTTCTCGTATGAGTGAAACTACAAAACTTAAGCAGTGCCTTCATTCTCCAAAATATTCTCTGTTTCCTAAGCCATTGATTTTTTTTTTTTGGAGGATAGGAGGAGCATCCAGATTGTGGAGTTTATTAGAACTCTAATTAATAAAGTAATCAAACTGAACATTCCATTGGTTCGATTGTTTCAATCTTTCAGTTCACTATTGATCAACTTGTATAATTTTTTTTCTGAAGTAGTAATATAATGGAAACGTTTTTACATAAAACTCTTGATATTATAAGGTATTTAATTTTGTTTTAAGTATAAAATTTTAGTGCTACTGAAACATTCCACTTCAGATATCTTTGTTATAATTAAAAATAGCTTCAAAAAAGATAATTAGAAATTGTGATTTTCATAAAACATCTGCTATGAAATTAACCTTTGATTATTTTAAGTGTTCTAGTCGTCTTTGTAGTTAGTATGTAAAATGATAATACAAGCAAATACTGAATAAGATGCATGTTGAATTTTACAATAAAATTGTGAGAAATAAAAATACAAGAATGTAAGGACTGATTAATTTATATTCTATAAGATGGTTCAAAGCCTTAATGTATACATAAAAAATAAGTACAATATATTTTTAAAAATTTCTCTTAAAATTTATGTTAAACCTGAAAAAAGTATTAGAAATGTTTAACAAATACAAACCGTGTAATTTATTATGAAATCTTTTAAATATTAGCTACCGAGCAAAAAATAGATGTTATGTAATAAGTAAAGAGAATACACAGTGGTAAACTAAAACCTTTAGGAAGCTTTAGATTTTTCTTTGTACCTTTTCACTCAGTCTCTAATTTCAAATGAAAAAAAAAATTGTGTAAAACCATGAACATAATACATGGAAAGCAGGTAAGATCCCAGAAGTAATAATGTATTTTTATGAAAATAGCCTTCCTTCACCAGTTAACCCTGATGAACTTCTTTGTGCTTAAGATACTGGGTTACTAATAGTTAGATATTTACATAGTTGTTATGCTCTTTCTTAATAAACAATTTTATAGCACACAGAATTGTGTAGTTAAGTGGGCTTTGATTAATGCAAATAAAGGAAATTCATAACAAAATTACAAGGAAGTATAAGGCTATATACTGATAAGTGTTGTTCTATTTTTTGGTAAAGAATGTGGAGTAACTGAGCTAATAATGATTACAAGTACAAACCAAGTAAGAGATTGGTCATTCTTATGTCATGGTTTGTTTCACTTTCTTGTATTTATCTATTGCTTAACTTATATCACACTTTGTTTGCTTATGTATTAAGTGCAATATTACAGTATGAAACATAATAAAACCCAGTGAAGCAGCTCGTTTTATTTGTGTTGTAGTCTAAAAATCTATGATGCATATCTGTAGAACTAAAAACCTTTAGTGTTTTATGTCTTGAAACACTAATATCAGGTACACAATTTAGTATTTGTTTTTAACCTACACATTGTAGATGTGAATACTTAAAAAATTTAGTCTTTTAAATTTTTATATTTTTTTTTTAGTGTTAAGATTTATAAGATATACAATTATTAGAATCAATGTTTTGGCAGAAATATGATACACATATGCTTGTAAACAAATATTTAAGAACTCAAAATGCTTATTACTTGAATTTGGGGAACATCATCTTTCTATTACATAAAATGATTACTTTTTGTTTAAAAGACATGTTAATCTTGTATTTAATAGTATCTATGATTTGTGACAAATTGTAGGCTCTTAACCTCCACACAATATAAAAGAAATGTTAGGGCAAGTGAAATGGTTTATATGACCCTCAGGAACATATTTGCATGAAAATTGGTATATTGTAAATATTAGTTAAAAATTTTCATACTCACAATAATTAGTAAGGGATCATTTAACACAAATAGCTATGTTTTGGCTGTCCAAGTTTTTTGTGTAGAAAATGACAATATGTAAACCAGTTATTCAAAAACACAATGTATGTACTTCTTTGTAGTTACTTATTGTGGTCTTAAATTCAGTACTATCATATCGTTTTAAATTAACTCTGTTGGATTGAAACAACTATATATTGATGGAGAAAATGACAGAACTTATATTCAAAGCTTTCGTAAATCAAAATTTTACAAACAAGATAAAAAAGTTGCACTTATGTGTAAGAACATTTTTCTTTTAAGCTTATCAGAATTTGTAAATCAAAAACAATGATTTTGTTCTACATCTCATATTGGTAAGAATGACAGACACAATTTTTTAAAATATAACAGTCTAAAAAATATCAAAATATCAGCCTGGTGTATCCTCTTGTCTTTCTTCACTGTCTTTACTATCACTAGCACCAGATGGTGTTTTTTTCTGCCTTTTCCTCACAAAAAAGCTCAAAGTTTCTTTATCAAATTCTAGAGGCATTATTCCAATATCACCATCAAATCTGTTCTTGGTCACCTAAAGAAAAAATTAATAAAATTTATATATTTAAGTTGGTGTTTGTTGAGATCTATCAATTCTGAATATTAAAAGAAAAATTATAATAAAGTACTACACACTCAAAACAAGAACAACTCTGAATCTTGCTTCCATATTGTACTCCTTGATCAGACATGGCAGTAGGTGGTTACAACCATACACTTTATTCTGGGCTTGGGGTATTCCCCACAATATGCCTGATTAAATTTAATATAGGGCTTAATTTGAATACTGTTATAAGAACATTGAGAAAATGCAAAGATAATTGGGGAAAAAAAGGCTGGCAGGTGAGGATGTACTCTGGAACTGCCTGAAATAGACTTTCTATAACTTAGCTGGGGAGCCTTTTTCTCAGTATACAAAAAACCGGATGTACAAATGGTGTTGAAAGGAAAGAAAGAAACTGACTTGAGACTGCATTTAATAATATTTACCTTGATTACATAGTAAGAATTATAGAAAGTAAAAAATAATAAAATTCGTAAATCAATATATCATAATGAATGACTATTCAAATAACTGAAACTGAAATTACTATAACATTGCCATCTCATACCATTTTTTATGCTTTGACACACTTACAATTCAGGGTAATCTTTTCAAAATCCATCTTATATAAGGCAATAAACATTAGATATTTGTTCTTCTGACATTTTTGCTGTCAGGTAATTCATTATAAGTTTTGTTTTAGTAAAACATCTTTCAGTTCCTGCTCCAAACTTGCAAAAATACAAGCATTGAATATTCTTTTTTATGCTTATGAGCAAAGCTGTACAATAGACTATTGCCCTGTGACCACTAAGCCACTAGAGGGCAGTTTTTTATTTTTTATATTGTCATATAAATTAGATGATACTTACATCTTTTCCTCCGGCAAAGGTTTCATCACTCAGGGAGAAAAATTAATTATGTGTATTACCTTCATGTTAAAGCTTTGTTACTGAACCATTCCAAGTTTTTATGTAGTAAACATGATAATGAAGTGAAAGTTTATATAGCAGATCTTTCTAAAACCATTGTGGTGTATGAATAGGTTGTTTTGAAAGTTAAACCACAACCAAACTGTCAAGACATTTGCACATACACTTGTTCACATTCTATAATCACAGCCTACAAATGTATCAATACCTGAATATATTTGCGACCACGTAATGTACTCAGTCTTTTATCCTGTAAGATCAGAATGTTGTCAGCTTCTTGACTAGCTTTGGCTCCTCCAAAAATGGAACTGTTGTTTAACTCATCAGTTTCTCGTTCCTAAAAGAAAACTTGTTACTTTGTGACTCACACATTAACAACTATATGTATGCCAATTTCTTTCTTTGCCTATTTTGAATATAAAAAACAAAAGTGTATTTATAATCATGTATCTTCAATTTTTGTCAGAGTTTTAAATGTATCTTTAAAATTTGGAAATTTTTATTCTACAGTTATTATTTATTCTTATAAGTACTGATTACCATTGTTTATTGAATGTTTTTAACCCTCAAGTTACTGACTTTTTTTCATACTATTCATATATTGCATCATATTGAGTCATTTTATATTTTTGCCTGAAACAACACCGACTAAAAATAAATTAGAACTGGTTCACTTTCTATTTCAAATACACAGAAGACCCTTGTAGTAATTAATGGGATTAATCTCAATGTTGATGATATTTTTGTTTACATTTTTTGGTGTGACTCATTATGCTATGAAAGACCCACAAGCACTCTGGTCATAAATAGTATAGAAAAATGTATTTATAAATCTGATGGGATCTACATGGATCACATTAGTAATTCTAATTTTACAGAATTTCTTGAAGTATTTACTTTAGAAAAATTATTAATATTTATTAAGAGTTTACAGAATTGACACCAAAAATGTATTCAAATGTATTAAATTACTTCTCAAAGAAGAACAGTAATGCACAAAAGCATTTGTTACTACAAACACTTTCAACATTTTGTAGTGATTAAGAAAAATGTACTCATTTGAGAAACAAATTAATGTTGACTATTATATATATTTGTATTTCCCTGTAATTTTTAAACCATCATGTCCAGCTCTAAAAGAACATTATTAACAATTTTAAAGTCACCATCTGCATGTATAAGCTAACTAGACATAAATTAACTTGATCTTTGTAACTTACACCACACTATTAAATTTCCAAGACATTGGAATAACTTTAATTATGATTTATAAAGCACCCTGTGTGATTCCAGATTAAAAACTTGACTTGTAGGACTTTAAGACAAACCTTTATAAAGTTGCAAGTACAGTCCTAAGGATATGAACTGTATAGTATGAATATTTTCAATAATAAAAAGAAATAACTACCTTTCTGGGGTGCATGACTAAAGTTACATGGCAGTTGCATTGGGTGGCAAACTTTCGAAAACATGCAACAAGAAGGTCTTGTCGCCAAAATCTGTCCAGTCGAGTGTTGTCTTCACTAGTGCCTAGCATGAATTGCACATTATCTACGATAACATGTTGAATATCATGGACATACACAGCATGAGACATGGCCTAGTGAACAAAATGTTTTCAGAAATCAGTTTTTCAACAGAAAATAGCCAATGATATAACTGGAAAACTCTGTAATAGTTTTAAAATAATATTCATACAAGTGGACCACTGCAAAAATATTAATTTTTTTCTTTCTAAAAATATATAGAAGATTATAGTTTCACAGTCCAAGATATAGTTAAATATAATAATAATAAATGTGAGTTTCTATACCCTCTGTAAAATTTCCACAAAGAAAGCCATTACTTTGTACATGATGACAGAATTCACCATTAATGTTCTGATAATGAAGTCTGAATTCTTCCTCACACATCAAAATTGCTACAAAAATACATTATATTTCCTACAAATACTGTAAGGAATAATTATGGTAATATAATAGATTAAAGATTTTGCAGCAATGTTATTTGTTATAAATTTAGGTTTTTAACACCTTTAAATTTATATAGCTTACAGGGTTTTGGGATATTTTGAGCAAAAATCAGGATTTTAATGGTTTCACTGATGATATTATGTCTTTTTTTTTTTAAAGTTAGTAATATAAAAATTAATAAATTCAGAAGGTTAGAAACCACTAGAAAAGCTACAGATCTTTCATTGATAATTATCACAATCATGAGAGACAAACAAGCAACATTGTATGTCTAAAGTGCTTTGTCTAACATCTTGTACTTTATTTAACATCACACAGCTTTACTATATCATGACACCAGAAATTAAAATGTTATGAATATTAAATATGTAATATTATTAAATTTTGTGAAAGATAATAAAAGGGCAGCACAATTTAAGTTTGGGTGGTATTGAAAAGTCTACTTGTGGAAGAGAGAGACACAGCAGCTGTCTTTTTAGATTATTATTAATGGCGTCAAAATTGCCGCTTTACTTAAAAATCAATTTAGACATTACTAATCTATGCAGGTGATTAAGTTCATGATAAAGATAAGTAACAAATCTTGCATGCACACACTCATACATAAAAAACAACAACTAATATCCAACTACTTAGATAAAAAAATTTTCACTTTTAGAAACATAAATGAGGTTGGCAACATTTACAGAAGATTTGATAATTAAGTTAGTCACTTTACATATGTGACAATAAAACTTGTTAATCTGAAATACAACAAAATTAAAAACATTTTAACTGTTTTACCAGGTTAACATCAATTGCAATGAAAACAGATACAATCACATGTTAAACTGAACATTTTAAAGTTTTACTCTATTTGATTACCCAAAATAAGTTTTATCTTATTTTTTAATTAGGTACCTGACCATAAACACAACAAGGCCAATCAGACAAGAACACAGAAGTGTAACTTACATCCAAGACATTACGCATGGACTGTTGACCATGAAAAGTCATGAAATAGAGTGGAAGTTGTTCAAATTTATCTGCCAAGTGCTCATAGTGCTCGAGATTCTTCTCCAGTGGTATTCTGTAAGATCACACTATTATTTGGTTTGCTGATGTTCACTATCGCATGATTATAAGTTCACACTATTACTTGGATTCCTAATGTTCATTACCACATGATTACAGATAAAGTCAATTTTATATTGGTAAACTCTTGTTGACAAAATAAAGTGCAAATATATCTTTATGAATACCACCTACTTTTTTCTTCTGAAGTTGACAAAAACATTTAAATTTTGCACATTCTAGCAAACGGTGAATGACTGAATAACAGAGCTTAAGTCACAGAGTTACTTGTTTTGACTACTGTTAAATAACTCATAGAAAAAGAAAAGAAGAGTGAGTGAGAGAAGAATTACTTTTAACTTACTGTGCAAATTGTGTGAGCATCATTTTAGCCAAGCGAACATTCTTGATTTCAAAACTCCCCCACAGAGTGTTAACCTAACAATATAAAAGAAGGAAAAGTTTCAATTATTGAATACTTTCATTTTACATTATTATACCTTTAGACTTGACAAATGATAATGCTTTTTCAATCCATAAAAACACTTTTACACAGTAAAGTTTGTATGCAAAAGTAAGTGACAAAACTTGATATTAAAAAATGATGCACCATTTTAAAAGCATTTCTCAAAAATTAACATCTTATGGAAGAATAAACATATTCAAGAAAATTGTTTAAGGGTAGGTGACCCTTCGATATTACACGCTAAATACTATAAAAAGGCAAAGGAATATTAAAGTTCTAAACTTTTCACTGAATTGTGATACATATTTCACACTTTAAGATAGCTTCTACCTATATATATAGTGTTAGCAAAAAACTGGATCATTTATTTCCAAACACAGGAAACAACTAGACTAGATTCTAATCTCAATGTTACATATATATATATATATATAAATCAACTTCACTATATATATCTTACAAACACATTATAAATATTTGTAAATAAATCAGACACAAATGAAAAACACACACAAAATATAGAACAAGAAGGAATCACTTTAACTCGTAATATGTTAATAAATGTGGTTAATTTTACTTACTCCTTGCATGCACAAGTCTAACGAGTATTCACTCATAAAAGTTGTCTTTCCTGATCCTGTTGGACCAGTAAAAACTGTAAGTTCCCCACGTCGATGACCTTTTAATAACCGATTCAAAGCTGGGTATCGCTTCCACTGTACAGCAAAAAGAAACTACTTAGTTTTCAATAATAAACACTCATGAGTAATTAAGGCAGGCCAAATAAAACCTGTCAAAAACTGAGTTGAGGGATTTTTAAACTACTCTCAGAAATAATGTTTTATGTATTATAGATTTGCTATTATAGGACTATGCAAGAGCTAAAAATTTCTAGCTCAAGATTTAATCTACTCAGTTCAGAATCAAATATAAAAAGTGGTTTGAACTTTTGAATACTCAATTAGAAAGACTGGCTTGAAATATGGGTTTAGTATTATCATCATTATTTAGTAACTAACCCTAAGAATATGAGTGCGTCAAAGTGTGCGTATATCACAATCTTTTTACAGAGTTACATTCAAAATCTAAACTACTTTATCATCAATGCATGTTGATAAACTTAGCTAAAAACATAGTTCATAATTTAACTTTTAATAATATCTAAGTTTTAAGTTCTTAATTTCAAAAAGAAATATTTAAACAGATTCCCAATTTGCACTTTTATGAGTCACATGACATGGTGGTGCTGTGACTTATATATATGTATATATTTTTACTCATTGTTTATATGGGATTTAAATTGTTCAACCAACTAGACAGGCATACTACAGACAAGTATAATAAAAAAAAATTAATTTTTATAAAGACAAGTAGGGATCAATATATATATATATATATATATATATATATAACTTAGCTATCTACAGTAACAAAGTTTTTAAAGCTACAAAAAGTATTGAAACAAGAAAGTCTAACTACAAAACTGAGTTACTTAAAACTTAAAAAGCGTTATCCCTACTTTGGCTCAGACTAACATAATTACAGTGATTTGCAAAAGTAGGGATAAAATGTTTTAAATTTTAAGTAACTTATATATCGATCTCCACTTGCTTTTACAAAATGTAAAAATTTATTATACTTGTTTGTTCCTTTTTATTAGCTATATTTTTGTGCACCAGCAATACCAAGCATGGGGTGTGCATATACTTGATTCAATTATATTACTCATCAGAATTTATTCCAACCTGCCTTCAAATTTAATTATATGCTCAAAGTAGCACATCATCCATTTTACACACACACTTGTCTGGCAAAGTCACTTACTTAGATGAAAATTAATTGAAAGAGTGAAACTTTGATTCACTCCATAAACAGGTAGATAGTGATTTAGGTGACTTTTTAAGCACAATAAGCTTTAGTTTTGCTCAGCCAATACTGTGAAATATTCATTGTTAATATTCCGACATTTTAAGGGTGATTTTATATGGGCGATTTTTATGGCTGCCATTTTGTTTCATCACTATTAAGTATTACTGTACTTTACAATATTGACAAGCTAGGATATAAAATTCCAACTTCTTTTTGCTTTACCAAGATATCACTATAACTGTTCAACCCGCACAGACATTCCTCACCCATATCCTCCATCTTTTAAGAAACGTTTATAATTCTGTCTGACATTGCTACTAGACGTGTTTATATCCAATAGGAAGGGTATGTTTTGAAATACATAAATCAGATGGTTTTTGTTTTGTTTTAGTTCTTAAAGCTGATAGTTTGCAAGAAAAGCTTGAATTGTGTTGAGTAAAGTCATTGCTCTGACCAGTAATGGAATTTTTTAACCCATTTATAGGTTAGTTAGAAAGCCAGAGAAATTACAACAGTTTCTGGATATTAATCTAGTGAGTAATATATTGTTGTTGTTCTAAAATTCATATTTGAAAGCTACAAAAATTATCTTTGGACGACCAACATAGTGAAAAAAAAAAAAGTTTACTAAACCATGCACCAGAGTGCCTCAATGCTAAAGTAAGTGCTTGGTTTTTATGTTAGTTTTTTTATTTAATGTTATATATTTTTTATAAAAGTAACTAAAATGTAAAAATTAAAAATTTATTAGATTAGATAAGAAAACTTGTATGAAAAAATTAACACATTTTTTCATGATCACTCCTAGATGAATACATGAGATACGAGTGGTTTGACTTCATATAATGTAATCTGAAACTTGTTTGCCCTAAGCTCTCCTTTTCCTTCCAGGTGACATACTCGTCTTCATGGTACTGAAGAAAGTTGCAAAATACAAGGATAAAACTTTAAACTGTTCAAAGGTTAGAAAGCTGAAACGTTCAGAATAAATAATTGTAAATGTTTGTTACAATTTACAGTTCAGAAAAAAACAACAACATATTTTTGATTCTATTTCATATTGTTCATTTTACTGTACACAGATGAATTTGTGACAATTAGAGAAAATAATAGGTAATGTATAAAGTTTTATAAAAAACAACAACTTCATATTAATTTAAGAGGTTCTAGGAGTTATGCATATGAAATATAAAAAGTGTAAGATGAAAAAAAGTATTTATTCTTGGTATGAAAATCACCTTTCACTCAGACTGACCGAGTAAAGGCTTTGTAAATTCATAGAATAATCTTCAGTAAAATACTTTGTTAAAAAATCTTATTTTTTGTATAAAACTGACTTGTAATGTTTACTAAAAGCTTGCCAAATGTTGTTAAGATACACTTAATAAATTCAGTTATAATATGTATGGTTACATGGTTAGTCAAAATGATCAAATCTGTGATCCACCAGTATCCATAGGGTTAATCATTTTTCTTAATTATAGCCAGATGAAGTCTTGGACTCAACTTCAATAATAATAATAAAATCAAGGCTTTCTACACCCTGAGCTATTAATCTTATATGTAAGGGTTAGTTGAATATTTAAATAAAAATTCAGTAAAATACTAATAACAACTGTACCCCATATCAGGGTTAACTTTTACCAAGACTTCGAGTGCAAAAAAGTACAAGACCCACCCATAAGAACTAAGTTTATTATGCATATTAAAAGTAACTAATAGGCAAATATTACAACCTTATTAGGTAAAATAACATAAATTAACAAAAATTAAATTAAAAACTTTCTCAGAAAGATACACATGCGAGCTAAACATGCATTACCCAGTTTAATATTTTGTTTATTGTAACTTGAACTATTGTGCTCACTGGGTAATTTCTAATAAAAGAATAAAATTAAATAAAAACAAATGTAAACTGTTATGAGCCTGAGGTTGTTTAGGACAAATAATTGTAGTTTTCTGTTACAATCTACAATCATTATAGGAAGAAAAAAACAACAAAAAGAGTAATTTAGATTTATTTTGTATTTTTTTTATGGTGGGTACATAATCAATCAAATGGACAAAGCCCATAATATCATTTGGGCATTTGAGTTAAGAAATATTTTCTGGTCAGCTACTGATACTGTACATTTTTTATCTCTATTGCTAAGAACATATTTTAATATAGCGGTATACAAATTCTTTCTATTTCTTGGTCCACTGAATGAAGGGGGACTCTTAATTGGTTCTAGAGTTTCTAAAATATTTTAATACTGTTATTTTTTTTACCTTTACTCCAGAAACCTGCTCCGTGTGGCTCAACTCAGCATATACATCCTGTCGAAGATAGCTAAATGTAGTGATCGCCTTGTGAGTGATGGGTTCAGATTCCCGCAAGACTTTCAATAAGTTTACTTGACTGTGAAGTCCTTGAAGTGGTGCTGGATGTTCTTCTTTTGGTCTAATTGATGATGAACAACATTCTGTTACATTATTCAGTAAAAATTTATTTCCAAATTTACTAAAATGGTTACAACTGACTAAAAATTAAGTTTTGTTCAATCTATCATTAAAACATTATTACAAAATGCTGCACTTTAAGTACTTATTATATTTATCTGATGTTAGACATATTAATATATTATAATCTTACATTATGTTAAAAAGCTACACAGGGACAGATTGGCCTGATCGGACACCAGACAAATGTCCAGTGAACTGGTTCATTTGATACATTCTTAGAAATTGATTTTAATTTTTTTAACCAAAAAGTTTATCCATATAAATTATACAAACAATTCAAGAAAGCTTCATGTATAGCACATGCAGGTTTTTGACGAACATAAAAACTAACTAGGCTTTGTTTTATTCATTCGAATTTGATATGTAACATCATTCACTAATTTTTTATAAAGTTTTTATATAATACACTGGTAAAAATTGAAACAAGATGCATCTATGCATAGCATCACATATAGATCATACATGTACAGATAGGTAAAGGCAATAAATAATATTTAATTTTTATTGACTGATTAAATTAACTGGATTTTGCATTACATATTCTACACTGAATAACAAGAGTAATATTTTGAACCAATAGTTGTTATTTGTATAGGATTAGTAGAACACCTCATATAGTAACTTGATAATATTCTTTTCACATATAATTTTCTAATTCTTATTTCTGAATTTTAGACTACAAATGGAATGTAAGTGAAAAGGGGAGCCGAAAAAAAAAGAATAAAATGTTAGAATCTGCAGCAAAACAATGTACAAAATTTATAGACATTTTTTCCAGTGTGACAAGCAATACTTCAAATAACTTCTAGTCACATTGAAGAAATAACAACTAATCACAAAATGGTAAGTGAGCAGACAAGTTTATTGATTCATCATGAACAAGTTGCAGAAAGTGATTCTATAACCTCAGAGGTCATAAGCAACTCTAAAATCTCAGAGATTTCCAACATTTAGAAGTAATAGGATTGGGAACCAATGCTCATAACTATATTCAGCATACATCACAAAAGGGCTTAAATTTTAAATCTTGTATTGGTTGATGCTACTACATCTTCCATATCTGCAGAATCTCTTTTCAGCCTTATCAACTCAATCACAGTATTCTTTAAAGAATCCACTAGGAGAAAGGATATTTGGACTGAGATAGTGGATGAAAATTGACACAGGCAATTATAAATAATCAGTGAAAATGGTGTGCAAGGAAATCAGCACTAAACGGAACTTTTGGGTCATATCATGCACATCAAAATAGAATGTTTATGGAATTAATTATAGAAGTTCAAAATAATAAAGATGGATATCAGATTGAAGGAATAGACTTTCAAAGTATCTATCTTAAAGAATTATATACTGCTTACTGCATACATAATCTTTGGATATTTTGAATGATAACACCATTATCAAAATATCTGTAGACAAGTTGCTTGGATCTCTTGAAATGTCACCTGATGATGATGACCACCATGAATGAGCTCAAAACCATGTTACAGGATATTCAAGGTGTCACATTAGCAACAGATAATTTTATCAAAGGAATAAATTCAGAACTTGATGATAAATATCCACAATTAGAACTCAAACTGCAAGAAAGATTTCTTGAAAAATTAACAAAAAGAGTCAAACAAATATCAGGTGAACTCTCTCACAATGAACCACTCAAGGACACAATGGAAAAATGCACAGTGGAGGTACACAACATAATTAATGGGCACTGTTATTCAGTGTTTCTCAGCCAGATGAATCCCACCCCTTAATCACTACAAGGAAGAAAAACGTTTTGATGTTTCTTGATGCAGTTCATCATAATTTATAACAAAGGTGATATGTGCACCTTAAGGACTCTCAAAAAAAAAAAAACCTCACCATTTGAGAAACACTTCTGTAATTGAAAGTATGCAGTGTTGCTTCATGAAGAATGGATCATTACATGTGGGTCTTTCTCTACTATCACTCAACATTTTTCAACATGTCACTAAGAGAATGCTTGAAAATTCACTTCAGATGTTGAGTGAGAAAAATTTTTCGTTTAATATCAAGGTCACAGAAATTAATCTCCAGCTCAGAGGGAACACTGCTTGTAAGTTGTGCAAAAATTGCAGCATACGTTGCTGTCAAATCTTGAAAAAGTACAATTTGCTCATAAAAAGCATATAATGTCTTAGGCACAACATACAAATACTAACTCTGCCAGTTGATTACTGCTCCATTTGCAGGATCAAAATGGTTATTTCTGGTATATTAAGTTATCTATTGAGCTCTATCTTGATATTCATAGCTGGCGAAAACTTTAACACTGAAGCAAGCCCATACATCTATTAGGCCACTATTAGTAATATTGCTTGTACTAGTCCTTTAATTCCAATCTGCCCCTGATGTTACATCTCAAGTGACATATATTATAAGGCTCACTGCTTCAGCTAGGACTGTATAAGAATTAAAAACACTTAAATCTACAGTTCTGTCCTAGTGCTTAGTCTCTGGTCTAAGGTAGACCAGGTGACATTTTCTGTGTTGTCAATCTTAATCTTTTTCCATTACAAAAAAGTCTGTACCTCATTGTGTTATTTGGGTTTGTCTGTATACCCATATATAAGTGGATAATTGTAACACAAGTGATTACGAACGAATTGTAGTTCCTTTACAAAACAATGACACAAAAACTAATTGCGTATTCTGTAAAAAAAAAAGAACAGTATAAATCAGATTTGTAAACAAACTTTAATATATGACCAAAATTGTACAAATTTCTCTTAAAAATTTACATACAAAACTTAATACTTGGAGTGAGAAATCCAATATTATTACAGGTTATTGAAAAACATATGTTCTAATTTTTAAAAAAATTCATGCATGAGAACAGACAAGGGGGAAAACAAAAGGCTGAAAAACTGAAGGGCCAAAGCTCCCATACTTTCAACAAATTAGATGAAAAACTGACATCTTAAAAAGAAAACAATTTAATGTATTTCCAAGTTACACACTTATTAATGTCTTTGACTCTATCCTCAGTTGTTTTTTATTCTTTTTTGCCATACCTTTTTTATAATTCATCACCTTAAACGCATGATTTCCTACTATAATTAATATAATGCAAGCACCCACTATATTTGTCATATAAGACAGTCAATGACTTTAAAACTGAGAGGGTGTGATTTACATCACAATGACACAAAATGTTGAATGATATTTTCATTTAGTAATAAAATTAAATACCATTTACACTGATAACATAGGCCTGCGATGGTTTTATGGTCTTGAAATTTTTACAAGCTCTACAGTGATTCCTGTATGCTGAATCCGAAAATGATATCCATTTTTCTCTATCATGTACAGATTTTTCACAAAACATCATAACGCAATACATAAAAGAAAGACTGTAACACGTAGTTTTGACACTAAAAGAAGCAGATTTCACAAAAAAA
>NW_013669708.1:55519-72576 GCF_000517525.1 Limulus polyphemus
CTTCCAATTCGTAAAAAATCCTTACGTGATAGAAAAAAAATGAATATTATTTTCAAAATCTGTGTAGCTGAATTATGAAAAATTCCTTATTAAAACCAAAACAACTTTTATGAAGTTAAAATCGCAGACCTGTGTAATAGCATTCTAGAGGTGAGATACTACTAAATTTACAAGTTAAACCTTTGTTACAAACCTTCTCTTCTGACCAGTTATATCTGGAAATGATAAGTTTACTACCAGATCAGAAAGGAATCTAAAAGTTACATGTATAAAATTCCAGCCCAGATTTTTGATAGTAAAGGGTCTTTTACAACATTGTGAAATTAGAAGACAGTACTAAGGTTAAGAATAAAAACAGTTGCAATCATCTTTCAAGTTTGAGAATTGACTATTAATATGTGCCATATTTTATAATATTTTTGTGTAAAATACAGACCAAATTACATATGGCTTGTTTGTTTACTAAATTAGTATTAATCAGAATTCATAGCTTTATTAACCAAGTTACCTGACAAAATGGCATCGCTTCTCCCCAAGTTTGCGAGCGAACATCTTGGCAGCTTGCCATTCTGATATATTGTTTCCAAACCAGATGGTGATTCTTCGGAACTGTTCCAGCAAAGGTAACACCTAGATATATTTATGATAAGCATCATGTACTTTAATATTCAATTCATTGTGGAGTGTCATAATTATAAATATAGTAACAATCATACTTAATACCTAAAGATATACTGTCATCAACTGGGCATATTTTCAGGCTAACAAAAATGGCATTAATAATCTGAACTTTAATATCTCAGTTTTTATGCCTTAATGTGAAGAACATTATATTATCTGGAGATATTGTTAAACTTGTATGTTTTTCTAGGTTGTGGCAGACAAGTTAAGATTGTGTTATCTTTTATATCAGACCGTGATAACTTTGATGAAATGGTATTAGATAAAAAAACAGATCAGAACAGAATTTCAAATGCTTTAGTTAAGTTACAATACTAGAGCTTATAAATAATAATGTTTCTAAAGTATGACTGACTAACATTTTATTGGTGAGTTTATTTACTTTTAACAAAAACACTGACAAAATCTACAAGTTTCTCAAGACTACTTTGTATAAATCTATGAGGTGTGTGTCAATAAACATACTAAATATAGTTTTAGTAATTTTCACCTTATGCTCTTCAAAGATTAGGCAGGATATTTTTTCTCTACACAAGATTGAACAAAGTAGTATTTTACCTCTTGAGGTAATGCCGCAGTTCCACGAGGTAGAGCTATAGCTGGGACATTGGTTTCTTGGGACACACTTAAAGCATCCAAAGGATTTGACACCAGAACAATTTCCTGCTGGTTTTTACTAACTCTGTGCCAGCCAAACAATCCCAGAATAATCTGTCTGAAATATGTTCAGATAAGGAATACTAAACACGTATTTTAGTACTTTAACTAACTTTTGATTAACACATTGGTTATAACACTTTTATCAACACAATAAATATTAGATAATATAAACAGAACAACCAAAACATACACATGTAATAAAACCAAATTAGAGTTTAGTGATTTTGCCAATAATGGTTGGAGGAGAAGGTATTCTGTTTCATAGACAGAATGGTTATTGGATTTATAATATGTGGCAGGAATGAGAAATGGAAAAGAAGAAATCTTAGGAAATGTGCACATAGTGCAAGCAATGAGTACAACAGGGTGAGTCTTATATCCCAAGCACATACCATCATGATGTAAGTCTTGCAACTGGCTCTCAAACTTAAGTAATTTTGAGAAAATCTTTTCTTTTCATTTCGTTACTACATGACAAAATTTAAAAGTGATAACAAGCATTCAAATAGTCTGCTTTTGATGATTTGCATAAATCTCAAGACTCTATGTTTTTCACATTCCTGATGTTGGAAATAGTTTTTAAGATTCTATTGAAAATATGTGTTGTTTCATAACACTGAATACTACCTCAGTTCATCAATGTGTACCTCATACGTAGCAAGGGGTGTATTCAACCAAGGCAGAAAGTTATAAACTGATGATTCAAATTCATCTTGCAGATGATCATAGTGGTTATTCATCCCTGCATGGTACAACAGTATAACAACAATATGCAATTAACATTACAACAACATAACTTACATTCCTGTTATGTTTCTCAAGCTTTATAACATAACATTTTGGGACAACACGGGACCTATTGGTCCATCTCGGCTGTTCCACACTCTAAACTAAATTAACTTAAAAAAACAAAACAAAAAAAACAACTTAAAGCCAGCCCTTATCATTCATATACTTATCAAACTTTTTCTTAAGCTCATTTAAATTTACTGCCTCGACAACATCTGAAGGAAACCCATTTCAAAGGCCAACCACCCTGTTAGAAAAATAAAACTGCCTTAGCTGAAGATGACTCCTACCCTGTCAAAATTTATACTTGCATCTCCTAGTCCTACTATTCTCACTGTTAAATATGAAAAAAGATGATGCATCAACACTATCAATTCCCTTTAAAATCTTAAAACACCTCAATCAGATCTCCTCTAACTCATCTTTTTTCAAGAGAAAACAATTTGATAGGTTTCAGCCTCATCTCATATGACAACCCCTCCATCCCAGGCACCATTCTAGTAACCCTTTTCTGAATCCTTTCTAACAATTCAATATCTCTCCTAGGGTATGGAGCTCAAGACTGAACACAATATTCCAAATGTGGCTTAACCAGTGATCTGTACAATGAAATTATAACCTCTTCAGACTTGTATTCAATATTTCTGTAGATACAACCTAAAATCCTATTTCCCCTATCACTAGCAACAGCACACTGCTTGGATGGCTTTAGAGAATGATCGACTATTACACCAAGATCCCTTTCTTTCATAACAATGTAGAGGTTATTCCCATCCAAATTATACTTATAATTCAAATTATGATAACCCATGTGCATTATTTTGCATTTATTATACTTAAAACCCATCTGCCATTTATTTGCTCAACTCACTAAATGACCTAAATCCTTTTGTAAATCAGCAGCATCCTCTTCACAGCTAGCAACACCTGAGATCTTAATGTCATCTGCAAATTTAAGTAATTATTGACTATTTCTTCATCTGTCATTGATGTAAATCAAAAAGAGCAAAGGTCCTAAGACTGAGCCCTGAGGTACCCCATTTGTGATATTAATCCAGTTTGATTTAACTTCATTTGTAAGAACCCTCTGCTTTCTTCCATCCAATTTGCTAACTTGTCCCCCACACCTAGAAACAATTTTTTTACAAGCCTTTTATGTGGCATTTTGTCAAATGCTTTCTGAAAATCCAGATACACCAAATCTACACCCTTGCCATAATCTACATAAGCAGTAACCTTTTCAAAGAATGTCAAAAGACTTGTAAGGCAAGACTTTCCCTCAGTGAAACCATGTTGACTATCCAATAAAATTCTGAGCTTTGTTAAATGATTTTGCTGAGCATCTTTTAACAGACTTTTCAAAACTTTTCCCACAACTGATGTACGGCTAATGGATCTATAATTACTTGGACAATCTTTATCACTTCCGTTGAAAAAAAGGAGTTACATTAGCTAACTTCCAATCCTCTGGTACCAGCCCACAGTTCAAGGACTGTAAAAAAATAGTAGTCAGTGGCTCACATATCCAGTCTCTAACCTCTTTTAAAACCCCTGGGGAAATATTATCTGGCCCAGGAGCCTTATTATTTTTTTAAACTTCCCAATTTTTTCTTAACCAGGTCAGAATTAATGCAGTCATCTTGTTTGATCTCATTTCCATTTATCAACTGTTCAAGAAGTGGAATAGTGCTTAAATCTTCCATAGTAAAAACTGAAGAAAAAGCAAAATTTAATAACCCAGCCATCTCATAATCATCAGATAGAAACCTTCCTTTATCATCCTTCAAGCCAACCTGGTTTTTTACTTGCAGCTACCATTTTCTTTCTATGAGGAATATGTTTACCCTGAATATTTAAAAATTTTCCACATCTGATCAGTGTCTCCAAATAACTCAGCTGCCCAATTCATAACAGATAATTGTTGTTGCATCCCTTCAAAATTTGTTTTTTGAAATTTGTAACCAAAATATCATTATTCCTTATCTACATATGCAGCAAAACATTGAACCTAATAGAGCAATGATCACTTGCACCCAGATGTTCCTCAATTTATACCCTCTCGATCATTTATATATTTTAAGTTAACAATAAATCTAAAACAGCATTGTTTCTAGTAAGTTCCTTGACTAATTGGTGAAGAAAGCCATCCTGAACAGTTTCCAAAAACCTTTCTCCCTCATAGTTTGACTCTAGCATTTCCCAATCTATATGCCTGAAATTAAAAGCATCCATAATTATGACTTCATTAACAACTGATATCTTAATCTCATAGTAAAGTTTCTCACTAATTTCATCAATATCATTTGGTGGTCTGTACAAATGTGATTTGTATTTGTTAGCATATTTGAAATTTGAAATGTTTGGTTATGGGAACAATTACACATTGAAAGTTGTATAAAAATAAGAGAAATTCCTCTATAACAACACACATTTTTAGCAGACACTTGGAGTTCCTATCCTATTCATTCATTATCCTTGATTTATTTTGTGATGATTAGCCCTATGTGTACAGGAAGCAGTCAAAGTGCACATGTAATGACCATTTACAGTTACATTAAAACTGTAATTAAACTACTGTATTATCAATATATGTCAATAAACCTGGCACCAAAATGTAGTTTATAATCAAATTTTTATATTATCCAAGTTTGAACTTCTTAATTTCAAAAAGAAATATTTAAACAAATTCTCAGTCTTCTCTGTTATTATATACACTTCTTCACTCCATGTTGCCCATTTTAGTTATTCTTTCTACCCCCATATGATCTCCTGAGTTTTACATAAATTATACTATATATTGCTAAGACATATTATAAATTCATAGTTTCCAATCTTCTTCTCTTCTGAGATATAAACCAGAAGGCAAACCCATATGCCACACCCTCCTATCACATCCTGTCTTTCAAAAATTGTCAATAATTCTCTTTCACATTCGCTATTGGAGTATAAATAATAAATATAAAACAATGATTTTAATTTACTGAATTCCTTATAAGGTTAGCATGTTCTGATGACAAATTAATAAATTACTTGGCCTACAGTTTTATTCTTTGCTATTTCCAAGTCTTCACCAGCCAATGGTATTATTTTAACCCATTGATAGTTTAATAAAAATCAGTTAAATTATAATAGTTATAAGACATTGTATTTTTTGTGTTCTAGGTTACATATTTGAAATAAAAATTAAGTACTAATAACATACCCATATCCTATCAAAAAGTAGGGTCAACTTTTACTGAGATTTCAACAGCAAAAAAGTACAAGATCCACACCTAAGTATTAAATTTCTTGTTTTTCATGTAAAATTTCTCCTTATTGGTATAAAAGTAACTAAAATGTAAAAATTAGAATCTTATGGGAAAACAAAATCCATAAGGAATGTGTGTGAGCTGCTCATACACAATGTAGTTCAATACTTTGGTTATTGTAACTTGCAATATACTCTCACAAAGCAATTTATTGCTTGGCTACATTAGTTTAGAATGCAGACATAGTTCAAAGAGCAATAAAGCAAATTTAAATAAAAGCAGTCGTTGAAAAGGCTTAGAAGCATGAAGATGTTAGGATACATAATTATAATTGTCTGTTACAATATACAGTCATTCTACAAAAAATGTACTTTGATTTTATTTCATATTTCTCAACTTTTGCTATAGTTAGTTTTAAGGTAGAGAAAATAAAATATAAAGTTTTGAAAACTGTTGATATTCATTTAGGAGATCTTAAAGGTAATGTAAATGAAATATGAAAAATCAACTTACACTCGGACTAGTCTGAGTCAAACTGACTCAGTAAATTCACATACATATTTTTAGCAGAAATACTTTATTGAAAAGTCTGCCTTTTGGTGTACAATATACCAATGATGTTTACTGATACTTTACCAAAATTTGTAAAAGTACACCAAGTAAATTTAGAATTATAGTAAAAATTAATTCTTCAATATGGGCTTGATCTAATGGACCAACCCCAAACATCCATCTTTCATAATCTCACTTATATTAATCTGTGAAAAAGTCTTACTTTGGAAAAATGGAATCTTCTGTTTCCTCTGCTGCGGGTTGCATATGAGAATATTTCAGTCCAAAGATTTTTCGATCTGGACCATAATATGGATAAACCAGGGCTGTTCTCTCTTTGTTCACTCTAACATTGAAGTGTTTAAACACTGAAGCTGATAACCTCTATAATATACAAGTAAAACAAATTTATGTTCAACTGTGACTTACTGAAATTATATATACATAAACAATAAACCTTCAAAGAATCACCAAACAGAGGATCGTCAGTATTCATATCATCATATTGATAACTTATTCCTATATTTTGGTTATAATATACACAATTTTGGTTCCCGAGATAATGCTGTGTTTACAAAGAGGCAAGGCAAATATTTTGTGTGTGGAAAAAGCATGTTTCATAATTAATTGTTTTCTTATCTTATGCAATAGGAGAAAAAAAAATCACTCAAGATGGTGTAACACATAGCACCAGCAATATATACATTTGTGACAAAAAATGATTAATGGTGTTCAAAACAAAAAAAAGTGATAATTGATTACATTAAGTAAAGTGAAAAGTACAACAATTACAATGACTGGAAAGTTCATTTTGAACAGTGTAGATAATTTTCTGTATTCTGTTAAAACAGATCTTTACCAGAAGCAAATTCATATGTTCTTCCCAAACTGAATAGGGAACAAGGAACTGAAATTAATTAGCTACGGATGTCTCTGTTCTGCTAACATATCAACAAATAAAGAGCTATTTTCTCCAGCTACTCTCAACAGAGATGGTCAAGTTAATTTAGGCTTGAGCCAAATGTCTGGCTCACAAATATTTAATCTTGTTGAGCTAAGAAATGGTCATAAAGATGGATGAGTTAGTCAGACAGTGTGTACAAGAGCATGGATACGAGATGTTAAATCCAAGTGGAAAAAGCAAATAAGAGTTTGCCAAGACAGTCTTATAATTAACCACATCTGAACAAAGTAAAAGAAGGATGGTAAGTTTTCGTTTTTTAAATACAGTACTTAACATATTTATTTTTAGATTCATAACTTTAGTTTATACAAAAAAGCCACAAAATTTTATTTTCATTCCAAAATGTGTGCGCACTGAATAAAATACCCATTACATTTATTCGGTTCTGCCTCTGTAGTGTTTTGTATTTATATATATATTTATTTATTTACTTTTTTAACTCATCTTATGTTTTGGCTCATTCAATCAAGGCAGTGGCCTGGCTCTGCTAGGTCATGAAAATATTTGGCTCACCCACCTGTTACTTAGTTGTAATTCACTTCAACAATAAATCTATAAATTCCACACTACTAAGCTGCATCTAATTTCCACTATTTAACACATCCATCACTGTTCTACATTAACTTAATTAACTAGCAGCCCAAAATATCAACTCTAAACAACAGTAGGAGAATGAAGCTCACTATACTATCCAAACATATTGTTATTCATCATCTAAATCATCTTTTAAAGAAGTCTTAATAGTAACATAAGAACACTAGATTCATTGCAATCCAAAACTTTTTCCCACATTGTCAAACTTCTCATGCATAGTACTTAAAAAAAAATTCTGTATTAACTTTGCAGGTTTGACATTATGAGATGAATATATATCTACAGAAAAAAAAAAGTACTGTATTAACTCTGCAGGTTTGACATTATGAGATGATTATATAACGTACTAAAAGAATGCAATTTAACACACACACACACACAGGTTCTAACTTTTTGTGTACAGTATGTATTGTTGGGAACTACAATGCATATATTTTCTTAGCACACCTGTAATATGTACAAGAATAAAGCATAAAGATCAGTTGTAGTAACATTATAAGACTTGATCACTAACAGTCATCAAAAACATTAATAAAGATGTTTGTGAATGGATATTCTTTTCTTGCTGCATATTCAATGTTATACTGTTAATTTAATTTCTACAATATACATTGATCTATATGTGTGCCCAAACAAAGTTGAAGGACTCCTTCAATTATGTATGATTAAAATCCACCAGTCAACATTTAGATTTGATTGGACACAATATAAAATATAAATTATGGCCAGCAATATCTAAACACTGAGATAACCTTTAAACTGAACAGCTTTACAATCTGTTGGAATTCTTCCCTTGATAGTTCTCCAACTGGTTGAAGGTCTGTCAATCTTTCCTGAATCTCATTTTCAACTTTGTCTGTTAAAAATATCCCTGTTTCTTCAATAACTGGAAGGTTTTGTCTACTAAAGAAGAAAAAAAAAGTAAATTAAGCTAAGTAATAAGTATGTGTTCAAGGTAATAATATCAAATTTACAAATTCATAATGGTTTTAATTTTCTATTTATAATCACAAATTTGATAGACAATAATATATTACAGTATTATATTTGAAAAGGACAGTGTTGGAGTTGAGTTCACCATATCTGAGCTTGAGTCAAGATCAGGACCGTTCGAGTTGAGTTCAACAAAAATTTGACTGGAGAAATGTTGGATAGTATACTCATGAATAATTATTCTACTACAACTGATAATAATATTAAATACATTCAGATATGTGTAAACAAAGAAATATATACATATAAATAATTTTCCACAATGGTTCGTAATGTGATAAGTGTACAAAACAGTTTGAATGTTGTTACTAGATCTGTTTCATTTTTGCATGGAAAAACATTGTGACTGAGGCCTTCATAGAAGGTTTAAATTTGTAAAGTAAATGTGTTACAAATGAAACACAGCCAACTAGAATACATGAAGTGAGAGAGAAAGGTAGGGGCTCTATATTCAAAATAGACAACTGCTTAAAACAGCATATTAAATATGACTGTTTTCAGTGTCCAAGGAAAGGAAATCACCTATGAGAAAATCATTTGCAACGAGCACACCATTAGGTGACTGTACGAATGAAACGAAATGTTGATCAATGCTTTCATCAGAAGTACTTAATAAATTTTTGCATTATCTGTAATGGAATAACTACTATTTAGTAACAAAACAATATATCTGCCCAATTCTTATCTGTGTAATTAAATATAACAGAGAAAGATGTATATATTTTATTGCAAGGGTGCAAGAAACAAAGTTGTGTAAAGGGTGAAATCGACTGTCTATGTGGGATTCTATTATGTGGACTCAGCTGGAACTCTGAGTGCCCAAGGTAACACAAGGTCCTACAGTGTTGGAAAGGAGTAATACAAATTTGGTTTTTATGCACCAAATTTACAACTTCGTCTTTCCCGATAACTCAAAAATCACACTTCAAATCATGCCCTTTCCAAGTAATGAACAGTTTAATATTTAATGAAACTTTAAAGAGCTCAAGCTCAAGTAACCATATTTATCCCTTAAGCTGAAGTAACAGAACAACTTGTGCAAGTCAGTATTAATCCTGCAACCTTATAAAATGAATAAAGAATCCAATTAAATATATCATAACCTAACGTAAATAGTGAATTTTAATCTTTGAGTCTCAATAGGTTGGATTTTGTATTTTACTCGACTGATTTACTTCAATTAAACACTTAAAAATCTGGATACAACCAGACAGGATTAATCTGATGAGACCAATGATTACTTTCAGTAACAAACATTTGCATGAAACAAGTACAGAAGAGGATACATGTAGTTCTGTAAATTAGAAGCAGCAAAGAAAAAAAGAAAGATTTTTAACAAAAACGTGTATTTGACTACATGGCAAGCTATGTTTTAATGTGAATGGGAACTGCATAGACTTATAACTAATATTTATCATAATAAATTTAAAATACTATCTAAAATTATGATGAGTTAACACCTAAAACATTTATTCTGGTAATAATTTATTGAAATGGCTTTGATTGTACATTGGAGTTAATAATGACATTAATGACACAAGGTGGTGCAACAGGCTGGAAAGTGGCACATTGGTTCTTTCTTTTATGCCAGTAAATAATGCCTTTGCCATGTTAATTCACTTTAGGTTTGTTTATATATCAAAATTTTACTGTTGATAACACATTTTCATTTAGGATAAGTTTTAAATGTTGAATTTGGAGAAAAAAGTGTTTATTATCTAAATACTCTAGGTTGAGACTTGTTGAGAAATGTTACAACTTGAAGCCACTGACAGTTGTTTTATTTTTGAACTAGATAATTTCATGACTATTTAAGCACAGATTTCACTTATTATACCTTTCATCTGGTTTCTCAGCCAGCTGTATCATAGATATATAATCCTGGAATACCTGCCATGTCCCTACCTGCTTGCAGCTATAGCAGATAAACATGCCTAAAAAGATCAAGTTATACAATAAACACTCAAGGATTTCAACTCGAACAAAACTTAAAATTATTTTTCATGTACTGTTTTGTAAGATTCAACAAAAATATTTAAAGAACCACTCACCAAAAATTAGTTAAAAATGGATAAAACTAGCTGGTATTCTTCTTAATTATTCTCAAACTGAATGGCACTTCAGAAACTTGGGATAAATGGACAGAGAAGAGACCCAAAGTTCAGGCACAACCGTTCCTAATTTCTAAATGCTGACAGGAAGAAAGCCAGGCAGTTAGTAGCACTCGCTATATATATAGCTACTCTTAATCAAACAGAAGGATTGATTATAACTTTTATAAAGAGCCAATAGCAGAAAGTGTGAAGCATGTTCAAAGGAATATTATTAGTTTAAATTTTGGAGTTTCCAATCTGTAGCCTTTCATGCTAACCAGAATTGATTTTCTCTTTTATAGCTTGTCTATAACTGAAAGTGTGAAGCACATTCAGTGACATATCATGGACTCAAATCTTAGACTTTCCAATCCCAAGCTTCAGACACTAATCTTTAGGCCATGCCCAACCCCTGGGTCTAGTTTGTAAATGTTCACTATTTTATGATTATTTAATCATCAAAACGTACTTTTTTTCTTGCATCAATTGTTTTAGTTCATATATAGTATGCAGTTAAACCTTTAAAATGCACACAATTTCTCATAACTTTCAATGGAAAGCATTGTACTCATGTTTACAGCTTCATATATAAGCCTTCAGTCAGTGAGGTGACATACACATACATCTTTAGGATGAACTGAAATGTATCCTATTCAACTTCATGTAATGTTGTAAGCTAAGAGGCTCACACCAGGTAACCTATCTTATTAAAAATACACACTTAAAACTATACATATACGATTTAAATCAGTGGTTTTTCAACTGTTGGAGCTCTGAAGACCATTTTAATATAGGGGAAATTCTCTGTAGCTTCTAAACTAACCCAATAACAATCTCCACATGCAATGGAATGAACTCAGCATAGATTACAGACTAGTCTATGTATTTCATCTTGTGTATAACTTAATGAGTCCCACTTGAAAAACTATGTCTTAAAAAAACTATCTTGAAAAATAATGGGTTTTAATTTTATTGTGTAAAATCAAAATTTTGAAGTATTTCAGACATTTCTGGAAGAAGTAATATTTACCATGTCAGAAAGCTTCAACATTTGATTAAGGATGATTACAACTTACAAAAAAATAAATTAAGACTAATACTAAATTAAATATGGCTACAACATTTCCATACAAGTTTTACTTTATTATTAATTAATTAATTTATTTTTTATCAGAAATGACATCTTCTACATCATTATATTACCTGTTGTCATGTTGATATGCAAGGTGTTACTTTTTGAGGGAACAGGTTTGCCTGGACAAAATGGACATACAAGCCTAAAACAAGTGTGGCCCTGTTCAAAAGGAAGATTACTACACACAAAGAAACGCTTCATTTCAGAAATTGTCACTTTTGGAGACATCAATTCTGGCTCCAGAGAAGTGGCAAGGGATCTTTTCCAACAATCCATCTTGAATTTAATATGATGAGGCTTTCTTATGAGGCCTAAAAGGAAAAATTTATTTCTTTTAATTATTATATAAACATATAAGCTTCATGGATCAATTAGCAAAAAGGCTTTTTTTAATAACAATAATTCATGATAAATATTCTACTTAATCTACTCCATGTAAGTAATAAAAAGAGGAATGAAATTAACAATTCAATGATGGCAACTTGAGCAATAAGTTTGAAAATAAAAACAAAATCAATGTTTACAATGCACAATGAAATTTTTTATTTGGCCAACAGCCATCATTAAAAGACCACATGTATGAAATTAATCAAAATAGATATTTTTTGCTACATTTTATGGGTAAATACTTTCATGAAAATTCAAATTTTCCTAAACAAAATGTCTTTTCGATAGAAACTTGCCTCCTTTCACAAAAACATTCTCAAAATGTACTGCTCTCTATTGGCACAAATTTTTGCTCGCCACTAGCCTTGTTACTCCCACTTATTACAGCATACTAATATGCAAATGCTCATGTGGCAATGCCTCACCAATGGAAGTGTGACACTACCCCTTTCTTAACTAGTGCCCTCTTTAATCATAACAATATTAATCACTTCGAAATTAGTCATAACAAACCAAACCAATTTACACCAGAAGTGGGGAGGATGGGTGGGAAATGTGAGCGGCAGTAAGTATCTTTTGGAAATACATTTTCAGTTTAGGAAAATGTTAATTTCCGATACAATATTTTACCTCTACTCATAAAATGCTAGATTCCCACACTGAACTGATGGAGGGCCAGTGAGAAGATGATCCTCCTTTAAGAAGTGCCCAAGCAAAGACCATAAGGTGTGATATGAAATTATAACAAAACACCAGTGGGAGACTACACCACTTCTGAGTTAGGTATACTCTTTGCCCTTTAATAATGTGTCGCCAAAACATAAAGGGCGGGAACTTGGAGGGGTCCGATAAAAATAGAAAAATAATGGGACCTCCTGGTGAGAGTGGCTAGAGAACAACAGACCATAAATGAGTTCCACTTCAACCAACAAAGCACATCTGGAATTGTACCTCAGATCTGCGGTAGGAAGATAGTCCTCTAACTTTCACCTCAAAAACAGGTACCGGCAGGGAAGAGGAGTTCCTGTACCAAGAATCCACCTCCAACCTCAGATCTACCAAAAACTGACTTCCTGCATGTTTTTGGGAGGAAGAGAGTCCAGGTAAGTGTTCATCTCTGGTCCAAAACCTGGAGTCATTGGGAATTTGACAAGTAGGATGTCATGTGTCTCGTCCAGTCACAACCAACACCATATCCACTGGGAACCAGCATCCAGAGGACGGTAGGAAGAGAGACTGCAATTTCAGGGTTGCATCTCCAGTCCAAGACCTGGCGGTATTGGGAACTTATTGTCCAGTCTGTGGTAGGAGAAGGGTACCAGCCAAACACATGGGAGGACTTATGTGTAGGAAGTAGGATGTCTCAACTAGAGGGGCAAACTGCATTTTTTGATTTTGTTATTTTTCATCTATATATATATACATGGCAGAGTGCTACATCCAACACCTGGCAATATCTGGAATTGTACATCAGGTCCACAGTAGGAATGGTGTCAAACCAGTGACACCCGCAGAATTAGATATTCTAATATGTATTGGTCATTTACATTTAACTCAGGTTGATGTTCTTAATAGTTTTGCTATGGACTTCTTTCACATTTCTACATTACAATTCAAATTGTAAGAATAACATAACAGCTAAATCTTATGGTTAAAATCAAAATCACTGTTTGTAATATGACGTGCCTCACTCGATGTATTTCAAGTTTTAGCAGTAAGTGTTCTTTCATGAGTGTCAAGAGATGCCTAACAAAAACATATAAATTTGTAAAGAACCAATTATAAAATTTTCTGAATGAAAGTAAAGAAGAATGCATAATAATATATCAAACACACGCCATATCTGCTATATCCAGTGTCAAAAAGGCTTTTCAGCTAATGAGTGCTTACATTTCGGCACTTTCTACCTTTAAGTTTAAAGAAATGTTTGATTCTAGTAACTAGTTTAAAAACATATCTTAATTGATAATGTGAACACATATATCCAATATATTTATTGATTTGATTATATGTTCATGCATATAAGGTAATACTAGGGTAATCAACTTTTCCAGAATATCTATGTATGAGATGATTTAAGTTTTTCTTGTATAAATTATTAAATTTTTTAAAATTGTAATTAAAAAATATATAACTACTAACAGTTCTATGTGTCCTATTAAGATGATTTTTAATAAATATAAATGATGAACTTTGGAAACTGCTGTAATATATATATAAAATCCTGTAAAACTATACTGAGGATAAATTCCAATACTGAAACTTCCATCAACTGTATCCAAAAAAAAGATAACATACAGTGTGTAATAAAGTGGTTTAAAAGTACCAGTACAACCAGTTTTTCATTAAAATGTAAAAATAAATTTGCCACATTTTAGCTGAAATGATAAAATCCATGATCAGAGTAAAGAGATAGTAGGGGTTCAAAATTGGTATGGAAAACGTTAAAACCATGATTGTAAAGTTTGGATTGTTTTTTAGCATTTTAACTAATTATTCTGTCACTTTATTTGTTCATGCCTTCGTAAGTTTTATATAGGATCACCCTAATGGGCTGAATGATCTGTCACCTTGTTCCTTATGTTCTATACAGAAAGAATTTCAATAGGCTTTTTCTTTCCTTGCTGATTCTTTTGTTCTATACAGTCTGGCTTCAATGAGCCACAAGATCAACTTTTTCTTACTTAAAATTTGTTAAATAAAACATAAAATGGCACATTATAATAACTGAAATATTAATGACATGTTGTAAATCTGTTATACTTTTGAGTTTAAAATATGATTATATGTTATAAATTAATGAAAAGTTAGATACAACCTTTCCTGCATGCAAAAAACTTATATCCTAATATACCTATAGGTATATTAATATAAAATAACCTACAGACAAGAACAGGTCATTTGGTCCTTCAATGGATAATTCAATACAATCTTTTGTATGTTAAAACACAGAGATTAATATACCTGTAGGGCCTTGTCCTAGAAGATGACTAGTGAGAATAAGCATGTGCAACCGTCGATATGACCACTGACAACTACTTTTTGTAGTACAGTGCGTCTGTGTCCTCTGAAGGCTTGGCCACCGACTGAACAGACGAAGAAACTTCGTTGCCATGTCTCCACCTCATACCTTCAATCAAACATCTACAAACAAAAACAGACAACATAAAGTACTCTAAAAAGTTATTCCCTAGTTTGAATCTATTAATTCATCTCTCAGTAGCTTCTTTACCAATTTTAAAGCTTTTAAAGAATATATATGTATACATAACTTTAACTGTTTTCATACCTTGAGATTGTACACGAGATATTTGCCAAATGATGTCAACAGTTCAGTATGAACAAGTAACCCTAAATGTATCCTCTTTCAATTATCTAGGCAGCTTTTTTATACAACATGAATATCATTACACTTTGTTTTCTCTTTCTCAGTATTTTATTAGCGTGACATAAAAAAACAACTTTACTGGCTTTGGCATGTTAAAGGCTCTGGTTTATGGATTTTTATTTTGTAAAATTAACTAAATTTTTAAAAATATTTTTAGGTATTTTCATTTTTGTTGCAATGATTAGTAGCCTATGCAGTCATCGATTTTCATTATAACTTTATTAATTATTTTCTATTTCTTTTGTACTTTTTCCAAAATCAAATATAGTACTTTTTAGCAAAATATGTTGTTGCATACACAAATAAAATTATTGATCTTGATGTAAAGTTTATTCAGTTTATTTTTGAAAATTATTTTTTCTGTGTCTGAAACCACTTATATACTATACTCACTTGTGTTTCCCATCTGAGCCAAAAGTATACCAGCAATAAGTATACAAATTTATGTATACTTTGGAACTTGTAAACCCTGTAAAATATACTGTTTAAATTGGATAAATATAATTTTCTATTCTAAGAAAAAGAATTACACAATGATAGAATTTGACAAAACCAACTTTATTTTCAATAGACCACAGGAAATCATTTGTTAATAAGGAGTTAATGAAACCAGCACTGTGGCTGCACATATAAATGTAAAATATAACTAAACTTTTACTTATGCATGCAAACTAAGCAACCTAAGTTCAAATCAACTTTTAACATCACAAAAACAAACATTTTTAGGATGTAAAAAAAAGTTAACTTAAATAGTTCTGTATCAGTCTAAAAGGCTTCATCTCGATTATTAAAATATTGCCATAATTCTTCCTGTCAATGAAACTTTTGCAAACTGACACTTTTTTACTGGGATCTTTTTTTTTATTAGAATTTTCAATTTAAAAGCAAGAAAGTTATTGTAGCCCTTGTGAAAAATCCTGGAGCAGTGTGTATAGTTTTGTTTCCGTCAAGGGTAGGAAGTTTTTAATTGGCAATTGTTATATCCTACTTGATCAGGTAGATAAAGTAAATTGAGGGATTGTATATCGAGATCAAGATTACTAATAAAGACACTACTGCAATAATTATGGGAGGTTAATTACAGACATTGACTGGTATTGTATTGAGTCAATTAGTAATGGAGAGAGGTTTCTGGAATGGATTTATGATGATTTTTTAAAATGAAATTGTCAGAAAACCAATCATTTTAGACTTAATGTTAACCGTTATTGAGGATATGGTTACAAGAGGTGAAGTGAATCAATATGTGGAGAACAATAGTCATAACATAACAGTCTGGTGATTTGGTGTACATGTTGAGATACAACAAAATGAATGTTTAGTTCCTAACTTTCAGAAAACCAATTTTGAGACCATGAGACTATCATTAGTAAATTTGGGATAAGAGAGTTAAGTTTGTGGACAGGTTAAATATTTACAGAACTGAAGAAAAGATATATATATAAAAGATATGAGAAAACAAAAACCAGCTGATAATGTTAAAACTAACATGAAGACTTGAAATGGTGTATTTAAGTGTTTTACACTAAAAAAAAAGAAACCTATCATTCTATAGGTATTTGAAGAACTTGTA
>NW_013669708.1:73010-76999 GCF_000517525.1 Limulus polyphemus
ATTTGAGTTAATTGAATAGAGTTGAAAGAATAAACCATTCCAAGCCTTTACTTGCTGTCAAACAAATGTTTAAACAACTCTATTCAATTAACTCAAATACTGTTTTTTAAAGTATGTTAAAGGTAAGTAAAAATGTTAAAATGAGGATTGGGCCCTTACAAAATTCCGGTGGCAAATGTTTGTTGAAGACTACAAGATGGCTGCGCTTTTCAGTTTTTACCTGAGGTATTAACAACTATTCCTTAACATTCTAAACATGTACATATTTCTTGGTAATAAGTAACAAAAACTGAGATTTAAAACAGATAAAGTACCAGGACCAGACAGTTTTCTAAGGGTTTTAAAAGAAGTTAAAGATCAGACACGTGAGTCTCTCTTTTATTTCTGGTAGACAGTGTGTGTGTGTCTGAGAATTGAAGAGTTAATTTTACTTTTGTATTGGGAAAAATTCTGTAACGTGTGATGAAAGAAGCTTAAAAAAATCATTTAATGAAATATGTCATAAAAGAAAACCAATATGGATTTTCAAAAGGGGAACTCCTGCTTTACTAATTTATAATTTTTCAAGAATTTTAGGTTATCTGGATGACAGAAAAGGTTTGGATTTTTGAATAGCTTTTGAAAAGGTATCATAGAATATATGCAAATAAAACCACTTTGGTAGGAATTGGGGAAAGATGAGTTAACTGGATTGCATATTTGTTGGATGGAAGGAAGAAAAAGGTGGTTATTAATGGAGTCCTGTCAAACTAGCTAATGTTACAAGTGGAGTACTATAGGAACAGTGCTTGGGCCTTTAATTTTTTTATTTACAATGAAGATATTGACAGGGGCATAATTAGTAAATAAGTACTCTACTAATGATATTAAACTCTTGAATACTTCTAGCTATTAGGGATTTTGATGTAGTAAAAATGACTTGGATCTATTTGTTAGTCAGACAAATATTTGGCCAATGACCTTTAATAATAATGGTAAGTTTAAAGTAATGTATTTAAATTACCATAATTTGGATCACGTTTAATACAGATGGGAAGAAACTCTGCTATACACAGCAAACTGGAGAAAAGGATACTGGCTTAGTAATGAATAAGTCACTCAAGCCATTGAAGCAGTGCTTGATGCTCGTTGTAAAACTAATACAATTTTAGGTTGTTTTTATAAACATATTGATTAAAAGTCAAAGATGTTATATAAATTACTAGTTAGGCCTCACAATACTGTGTACAGTTTTGGTCTCCTTATCTATGGAAAGGTATTGAATTACTGGAAAGGTTTCAGAGGAGAGTTACTAGGATGATTCTGGTGATAAAAGGGTTATCCTACAAGAATAGGTTAAGATCTGTAACGATTTTTTTTATTGACAAATGAAGGATAAGAGGTGATCTTATCAATTATCTTTTTGCTGTATTTTCATGTAAAGCTATGAAAAGAGTAATTACGCATGAAGAAATAAGATAATAACATGTTACTGTAATTTTCCAATTCAGTACAGAACATCCTATTAATAAGTGTGAAGAACTAATGAATGTTCAGTTTTTTTACTTGTGGAACAACAAGTATGTTTAATAAATGCAAGATTGTTTGTTGGTTAGATCACATGACCTTCCTACTGTTTTCATCTCTGAATTTATTATACATACTTTACAAATTCACAATGTCTAACAGCTCTCAGTCTTTTGTTTTCTACACATAGATGCACTTATGGTTAAAAAGAACTACAAAAAATTATTAAAAACTAATCATGAAATAATTCAACCAATGACATCAGGAAATATTACTCTAACTACATAACAAGTAGCTTACCCAGTAATAAAATGTATAGGTATTTTTTTTAACAAACCTGGCAGAAGTGTTTTCTCTCTTACCAGGATTTTATCCTGATACTTTATCTAATGAGTCTTAATTTACATTTCATAATTAGGTTCTTCAACAAATTTATATTAAAGATTATTTTTTTTTGCCACAGCAATTTGAAAATAACCATTCATTGATTACATTTGAGACATAAATTAATTGTTGTAAAATCATGAAACAATGTTGTAGATTATATTTGAAGTTAAACCTTCAGCTTACTCAACAATATTTACGTGTTGAGTTTATTGAAAATACATAACATAAACAGTACTTTTTATAATATCATTAGCGCACTCATAATAATACTAGAATATTTACTTACATTTCTATACAGTATAAAAACTATGTGAAAATATATCACTCAGAATCCAAATATATAATAGTTCAAAAGACTTCTTACTGCTTTGATATTTTTAAATACTGACCTTTTACTTTTATGAGTTTTAGGTGAAGACTGAAATGAATAGTACAAAATTAAAATACATGTATTATGAATTCTACTGTGCTCTAAACAACACAAGGCATGTTATAAGCTGATTAATGAAATGAACTGCAAAAATTTCTTTTGGTCATAACATATCCAGTTTCAAAATTCAAATACACATGACAATCCAGATGATAAGTAAGGTTTAACAAGTTTATCTTGTTCATTATATTAATACAAATTATGTTTACAATTACAGTTTAGATAAACATAGTAACAGGTAACGTCGTTGATACATCATCTATAAATATAAATTTTGGCAGGGTAGGAGTCATCTTCAGCTAAGACAGTGTAATTTTACTAACATTAACACACTTACACAGGGTGTTTGGGCTTTGGAACGTATTGCCTTTTGATGTGGTAGATGCAGTTAATGTAAGGGATTTTAAGGAAGAACTTGATAAATATTTGAATGATAAGGACAGGCTTTGATTTTTAGGGTTTAATTCAAGTTAATGGATAGGACGGCCTACATGGACCAAAAGGTTCCTTGTTTTACTTTTATTTTTAATCATTAAAAATAAAAGTAAAACATTTAATGTTAAACATTAAAACAGTTAAGTTAGTTTCCTTGTGTCGAAAATCCTGAGCTGTAGTAAGTCTCAGCCTACTTACATAAAGTACAAGAATTGTAAGATTTGAAAATTTAGCCTTTTTAAATAAAGAATGGTTTGAACTTTGTTACTTTAAAAATCAACAACAAAAACTAACCATTATTTTAGAAATGTAAAAGCAACCATGTGGTCTTTATTCCCGCTGCTCTGAAAAATTTACTGACGCCCTCTTTAACTACATGAGTAAGACAAGCAAGTTATAACTTTTAAAATAAACCGAGTCTCCATCCCTATGTATCAATGAATACTTTTCTGGGCTTTATAACATTGATAATAAACAGATTTGTTGGAAAAATAAGCTTTTGACATTCCAGAAAATGTTATAGAGTACTTTTATTATAGCAACTTACCGATCAGCTATTGGTCTAGAAATGTATAAGTTTTTTTGCATTACTTTAGGGACCAGCAATATGAGGGGCCCGTCGGTACATTGCTTCGACGTCAAGGTGCTACTGATGATAGTAGCTATTTATTTGCCTGTGTATCACAAACAAAGATCATGTAAAAAAGAAAAGCAGTGAAAGAAACATTTCCCAATTAGAAACATCTTAAGATGAAAGTTTAATTTATAGAATTTTTTTATTTGTTTATGTGAAAACAAAGCCACATTAGCTACATGTTTTCTCCACCGTGAGAAATCGAACCCTAGATTTAAGCTTTGTAAGTCGGTAAACTTACTTTTGTCCAACTGGGGGACAATAATCACAATATATATATATATGTGTGTGTCATGATATAAAAGTCTGCTTAGTTTAGATATTATTGATTAATTTATTTTTGTTAGTGAATATTTTATTAGTGTTTAGTTTTTGTTATAATAAGAGTTAAGCGCAGACGATTGTAGGAAATTGTGTTTATAAATCATTGATGTTGAGACTTTCGAACGTCTCGTGCAATACATTGAAGTCGAGAATATAGATATTTCTTGAGGGTAGACAGACGATTGAGTGATAAACCTATATACATTGAGTGGTCACAAGTAAATAGACACCTAATTTTTCGTCATTTAACTGATTTATGCTAACTAATTTGTG
>NW_013669708.1:77956-79538 GCF_000517525.1 Limulus polyphemus
GAGTTTTGGGTCTTATTTTAGGTTTATCACACTTTATATGTGATCCTTTGTGCTAATTCTATTATCAACAAATATTGTTACGTCTCCGTTCGTTAATTAATTTTCCGTAAATTCGTTCCAACGAAACTTTAGCGACACAAGTCCTTTCTTAAATAAAGCTGGTTTATTCTTTCCGAATACAACTTTACCGATACACTTAATTTCAACAGTCGCTCTATAACAAACGCTAGAACGTCTCACGTGCTCGTGCTCGACAATACTCAGTTCAATTACACACTCTCTGACTGCAGTTCAATTACTCATTGTTTCGTCACGTTGTGACCATCTTATATATACCAGACTACCCCAATCTAGTAGTCTCCCGATAATTCACGAAGGTTCGAGAAGTACGTGGCGTGATACTAGTCACGTGACCTCGCTGACGCAACATTAGAGTAACAGTAGAAAAAGAGATAAGAAGAAGAATTTATTCCGTCAAAGCGTGGTTCTAAAGTAATTGAATCAGCCTGAGTGCACTTTGACAAAAGGAACAAAGGATATTTTGAAGAAAGAAAACCAAACAATTACGGTAAATCACGCCACAATTGTAAGTGAATCACACAAAGAATACTAGTGATAGTAATAGAGAATATAGTTCAGCTTGTCAACTCCAATTCTAAAGCAATCGAATTGGCCTAAGTGGACTTTTGACAACAAGAAGATAACTATATGTATATAGTGTTTATGATATGCCTATAAATTACCGAGTAAAAATACTGTTTAATTTTACATTCTAAAAGTGTAAGAAGCTTTAATGTCAAAGAAATGAAAATAATTGTAAAGCGCTATAGGCTAAATTGTTAAAATTGAAACGTTATTATTAATATTCTCGTAAAATTGAGGGACATATTCTTTTAATATTCATACTTTATTGAGCGAATAATTTATTAGTAAAACTCTGAATCAATTATTTTCATTAACCTTTTCCTATTTGTATTACAGATGCATAATATTGATGTTCAGTATTAATTTTATTATATGTTATATAATAAACTAAGCTCGTAAAGTACCGCCATCTGTTTGAAGGATTGAGCAATGCTGATATACAATTTTCGAGAAAAATTTAACGTGTAATTCTAAACAAAAGAAATAATGTTCTTCTGTAAGATTTATATTTTAACATGTCCTTAGAATTTCATTACACTTTATATATTGTTTGAACACGTTTACTCATAATATGCATAAAGATAATTGAGATACTTAAATTTCACACAACAAACGCTGCATCTCTTTGGTTGATAGCCAATGTACTGTGTAATTATCATAAAAAACTGGAAGTGCAACCTAAGGACTATCAGGCAAGCGGTGGAACTGCCTGTGTAGGGATGGCTTGGATTGTTAATCGAAATGGTATTTTAAATATCTCCTCAATAGGCCATCAGAATTTTACAATACTATACAGTGTTTCCTTTTTATAACAATATCTTGTAATGACTGAGTCACAAGTTATGTGAATATCTGTAAGTATCATAGTAAAAAGTTTGAATTTCTTATTCTTCTTTCTTGTGGTACATGTTTATTACATTATCACTCAAGAAACAAA
>NW_013669708.1:80470-97807 GCF_000517525.1 Limulus polyphemus
TGTATATAATTTTCTTTAACAATTCTTAATCACGCATATATATATATATATATATATATATAATAGATCTTTTTTGAAGATTAACCTTAGCTTGGTATAACTTGAACTTCCAATATTATTTTGATAATATAAACACTGTTTCAGATCGATGTAAAGTGAGCTCTGTTCTTAGCTTTCATAGTGATGTAGTTTAAGTTAAAAGTTACATTACATAGTCTGGACTATATATATAACTTTTATTATTATTCCAAAGTCAGGTATAAAATTTAAATTCAGTATAATGTAAATAGCGGGCTTGATGAAAAACGGTTAGTCTGTTTATCAAATAAGATAGTAAGAACGTCATGAAAAGCGTACTCAATTATAGATGGAAAGAATATGCAGTTTGCACAAACTTTGAAATCAGACAAATCCTGGGAGTTAAAACGTTTTACAAATATTATGTTCTAATTAACATGTTAAAAGAGTTTTTCGTGAGTTTATTTCTGGTTGGAAGGTTTAAATGTCTAGGGCCTCTTTGAACTTTGATGTTCTTTGATCTTTGCCTTGAAACAGATTTCAAACAGATTAATATGTTAAGCCTCTGCTTATTACGTATGTAGGTGCCAGCTGCAGAATAATCTTACTTTGATTTGTTTGATGTATACCAGATGGCGCTCCAATGTTTTAAAATACTACTTTACAAACTGACCTAAATATTTTTAAAACAAGTTGTAATTGCAAAACCAACTGTTGTATTACATTCTTGTTCTGAAGCACAAACAGCGAAAGTTGATAATCATACAAATCATAACAGCATTCACGAGTACTTTCCAAAAAATACGATAATGCTATAGCTCTAGGATCGCACAATTCACTCCTTGCTGCCCTCAGGATCAAGGAAAGTAAAACCATTTCATTCGCCAGCTACACATATAATATTACAGAACAGAGAGTCTTCTGAAAGATTACGTGCAGATAAAACTGATTTGGTAAGTGTTGAGACCTCTATTTAAGGTTGTACTGTAGAATACTAAAGTGCTGTCTTATGTATACCGACGCTAATTACACTTTGTATACTAGAGAAGCTAGTTTCGGATATTCGCACCAAGCTATGTAAGGGTTATCTACGCTAACTGTACCTATTTTTCATGTGAAATACTAGAGAGAAGGCAACTAGTTAACAGCACGTATCGCCAACTTTTGGGTTTGTATAATTGAAAGGTGAGATTTGACTTATAACTCACCCAAAGTTCTGAGGGCGATTTCGTCATAACACAACGCAAAACATGGACCTTCGGATCCACAGTTCTGCAAGCTGACCACTAGGCCACGTCCGGTCCGTAAGTGCAATTAAAACTAGATTAATAAACATTTAAATTTGTTTGTAAAGTAGGCTTTTTGAACTTCAAAACCAAGCCTTTGGAATAAAACGAGTCTATTGACATTTAATGATATTTAAATTTTTTAGAAATACTGGTTTAGACTTTATAATGCGATTACAAAAATTCAACCTAACTGAAATACTTTTATTTTCAACACTTAGTAGCCTTCGCCAGAAACAGAAAGAAACTGAAAGTCAACACCAAACATATTGATGGAGAATTAGCCACCGCTGCATTTGCCTTTTTCATACATCCCACTACTACATTAGCTATCTAGTTTGCTGTAAAAGCTATTGATAAATGGAGCTTATACATTAGCAACTCCACAAAAACACTATCCCCAAGTTATTTGGAGGAGAACTAAATATAGTTCCCAAAAATCATATCGACACAAGATTTCATTTACCAAGTAAACACTGAGGCACACTGCTGTACACAAAGATTAATGTTTTGAGTGGAGACCGTGTACACTATTTGTAGAACCCTTTAAAGCGCAAGGAACTTAAAATAGCCTTTATTTTAGTGGAGCGTGCTGTCGTGCTCTAGTAAGGATTGGAGAACTTATCACTCGGAAAAACACATCAGACAAACAGACGTAGGTGAGATCTTTTTGTTTTTCAACATCTTTAAACATAATGCTTTATTTGTCTTACCTTATCTTCAGGATTTAACTGTGAAAATACGGCAAAGTTTTGAGAGAAAACAGGCATTTTCTGATTAAGAACTACAAGCGCCGTAACTGTAATGAAGCCTATGTGTTTTGTCGCTACGAAGGGACATCAAAACGTGAATGAGGCGTAGTAGTTGTATTAAGTCCAATTATTCTGCAATTAAGAAAATACATCAAATATACTCAGCTACAAGCTTAATAACTGTAACGAAGTCCAGGTGTTTTGTTATTAAAAAGGGACATCAAAGCATAACTGAAGTGCCATAGTTGTAATGAAGTCAAGGTGTTTCATTATTAAGAATAGACATTAAAACATAACTGAAGCGCCATTGCTGTAATGAAGTCCATGTGTTCTCTTATTAAGAATAGACATTAAAATATAATTGAAGCGCCATAGCTTTAATAAAGCATAGATGTTTTCTTGTTAAGAATGGAGATGGAAACATCATTGAAATACAGTAGTTGTAATGAAGTCTAAGTATTTTTGTATTAACAGGGGATGTCGAAACATGACTGCCAGCACCTTACTTGTACCGAAGTCTCTGTTTTAATTGTTCCTAGAGTTGCAAGTGTATTCATTACTCTGAATAATTACTCTCCTATATCCGAAGCTGGTAAACATAATTTTAGATGAAATATGTTTATTTTTCATTGTTCTAGATTGTGTGAGTCTTGTATTGAGAAAGCTTTTATAATTTATTTACTTGATTATTATTAATACATAAAATATATTAACCATATAAATTACGTAGCTTTTGCTCAGATTTGCCTCTTCCAATTTTGTGATAAAACTGATCTCTCGGTGGATCAGCGATAAGTAGAACGCTAAAATCCGGGGTTCGATTACTCGTGGTGGACAGAGCGCAGCTAGCCAAACGTGTAGCTTTGACCTAAGCAACAACCACAATAAATAGCATAGCGAAAACAAAACTAAATTTGTTACATTAACAGAAAAAATGTGGACTGTATTTGCTTTTATAAATACAATCTTTTACTAGCTGTTGGTTAAAAATGTTTTGATAAACTAGCTGCTGATTATAAAAGTTTTGATTAATTAGCTGTTTGTTACAAATCTTTTGATGAACTAGCTGTTGATTACAAATGTTTTGCTTAATTATCTGCTGTTTACAAATATTTTAATTAATTAGCTGTTGGTTACAAATGTTTTAATTAATTAGTTGGTGGTTTCAGATGTTTTATATAAATAGCTGTTGGTTACAAATGTTTTGGTTAGTTAGCTTTAAAAATATTTTAATTTCTTATTCTTTGCTTCTTTACTAAACCTAACTTTCCGTTATAGACTTTAAAGATATGCTTATTGTTTTATATATATACATATATATATATACATTTCTCTTGTTTAGATAGAACTAAATCTATCCTTTCTTTTATTATCTCCTCAAATAACTAAGATTTATATAGCACTTATCAGCCGCTTTACACAAGCTTCTGGTAATTACTTTACGCTACAGTAATAAGTTAAAAGCTGTAAAAATGTTTCTATTTTAGCAAAGACATCTTTTCTGAACTATAACATTTTATTCTGTTTTAGAGATAGGTTAGAAAAATGGTTTTTACTATCGGACATCTTGCCTTGAATATTATGTTTCAACGACATTTTGGAACATTTGAGAGTCCCTTCTTTAGGTCGATGAGCTGCGATCCTTGGTAGGGATTTGGGATACACGTAGTGTTCGAAAATTAAGTAAAAAAATAAGGCTGCATAATAGCACAGGTACACAGTGTAGTAGAATGTTAACAGATAAAAATAGGATAAATTAAACTCAACTGTGGTAGAATAGCTATATATATATATATATATATATTGCTATATGTGAATTCTTGCCTGTTCTATTATGTAGGGATGATAGAAATGCCATCCCCACTATCTTGTCTATACAAAACAAAATCAACGTTATAATGAGACTGAAAAATCAAGATTATTCTTCCATTATCAGTCCTCGTTGTTATCTTTAAGTCATAACGGATAACGTCTTTGGCCACAGCACCTAAACGCGTTGGGGGATACACCATCTATCCGACCCGATCCAGATGCAAATAACAAACTAGCCAGCAACTATGAAGAATCCGTTAAGGATTAGGAGTTGAGTGTTTGAACCTACAACGTCTCAGCTCCTACTGCCTTTCGCTTTCTGCAGCCAGTTGTGGGAAGGCAGTTCCCCTCAATATGTAAATATAACTTTAAAGTAGTATTAAACCCCTAAAAATTCTATAATGTCAATTTCCCAACCTCCACCCTGTTTTTGATATTATGAGATATAAAAAGCAAAAAAAAAGATAAATAATATTCTTATAGTAGAAATAACCACCCTATAATTCGACAATACTCCCAATCTTCACTCTTTTATTTAATAACTATAAAGTGATGTTAAACAGAACTACAAACCCTTACCTTAATAGTTTTTAAGCCCCATTCTCCTCCCTGTGTCTTGAAAACTTATTCAAGTTTAAAGCAGGTGACCTGAGGCAAGACAAGGTGTCCGGCGTGGCCAGGTGGATAAGGCACTCGACTCGTAATCTGAGGGTCGCGGGTTCGAATCCCCGTTACACCAAACATGCTCGCCCTTTCAGCCGTGCGGGCGTTAAATGTAACGGTCAATGCCACTATTCGTAGGTAAAAGAGTTGGCAGTGGGTTGACTTTCTTACACTGCTAATTTAGGGACGGCTAGCTAGCTCTGCGTGAAATTCAAAAACAAAGCAAGCCCAGGTATCTGAAGTTGTTTTTTCCGTCTCGGTATACCGAACAAATATATAAAGATTTTAAAGTTAGCTAAGAATGATCTGGAGTAATTAACGACCTCTAAATTCTTCACTAGGTAGTTTCCATGACTGAGAGTTTACTTTTAATATATTTTCATATTTATTATAAAAAGTATGAACAATTTTTTTATATGCCAGTCCTTACGACCATTATTTTTCAATTTATGAATAATTGAACATTATCCATAAAGGAATTACTATTATTACAAATTGTTAAAAGTATTTTTAATTGGTAAATGATACTTCCTTTTAACAGTATAGACAGAGCAATACTGTTAGGGATAGGTAGATCAAGGATGGAAAAATCAAATTTCTTTCTTTTGTCAAAAATAACCAACTGTACTCTGCCTTCTAAAAAAATAATACCTAAACCTAACTAATGCTTCTTCCAATTATAAGTTCCATTGGATATATTAGGTTTGGATCAAATTTCAATTTGTTGATGAGGGTTAGTTCATCTATGTAACGAAACGTATAGATGTATAAATTAGAGTTTGATACCTGTTTCTAAAATGAATTTTCATAGAACAGATACAAGTTGACCATATTTGAAGAGAAATTAGCACCCATCAGAAAACCTACCTTTTGTTTATACAATTCTTCATTAAAAGTAATATAACTATTATAGATACAAAATTAAGTTAATTTTTACACGGATCCTTAGTAAATTTATATTTTAGAATAATTATTTCTATTTCTACAAATTCATCAAGTACATTATTAAAAACCCTGACTAAAGCTTTCAGATCTATTTTAGTATACAATGTCGTAAAATCATAAGTAATAACAGATTTCCTTATCATATTTATATAAAAGAAATGTTTTTTACGTACATAAGTAAAATAATTGCCGCGTACCGTTGCTCATCATGATATTATTATCATTTCATTTCTATTAGTAAACAAATGAAAAACAAAAAACATTGTATTTTTCAAACATAAATGGTGCTAAAGTTTCCCCATAAACATGATATTCATTATAGGGTGCTAAAGTTTCCCCATAAACATGATATTCATTATAGGGTGCTAAAGTTTCCCCATAAACATGATATTCATTATAGGGTGCTGAAGTTCCCCATAAATATGATATTCATTATAGGGTGCTAAAGTTTCCCCATAAACATGATATTCATTATAGGGTGCTAAAGTTTCCCCATAAACATGATATTCATTATAGGGTGCTAAAGTTCCCCATAAATATGATATTCATTATAAACATGTGGGAAGATCTATCTACCTATCTAGCTGCTTTTTGTCTACCTGTCATCCTGTCTTTCACAAACAGGATGTTATTGTCTTGTACATTATGCATTTATTTATGTCGCTGGTAAAGCACAGAATCTTATTGTTCTACCTCGTGTACTGAAACAGCCGACTCATTTACTTTAGGTATACATCACGAGTTGACACAGAGGATGACAAGGTCACCTATGAAAGTACTTTTGCGTCTAAGGGAATTCGTTTCCTGTTTCCTCGTTATCGATTATTTTATCTATTTCATGTTTGTCGTAATGAAGTGACGCGGAGTTCCTTGACATAGCTTGTTGATTATGTAAGAGAAGGCTGTAGATCAATATGCTATCAAATCAACTAAAATATTTCTCTTGAATAAAAACCCGAATTCTTGAATACAATGCCTTATGAACGAAAACGTGTTTTTGAAAATTTAAGGCACTAAACTACAGGAACTTTTTAAATATACAAACTGGGGAACATTTGTCCCTCCAGTAAATAAAAATGTCCCTGCAGTGAATAACAATATGGCTAGTTCTAGGGGTAAACATACCTTCTCTGATAAATTTACAAAGAGGCAAACATACGTTAAATTATTATTAAAATTGTAAAGCTTTTCCATTTGGGCATGGAGACTCTAAATTTTCAAATTAAAATTGTTATTAAGTTTTAAAAGTTTTTCTCAGACTTGTCACTGGCTTTTCCATGAAATATATATAGCTATAGCTCTAATAATTAGTATGTTTCTATGATATAATACCTTAGAACAATAGTTGTCAGTCAATAATAAACATTTACTACGTCATTACGATGATAGAATCTGCTACAGAGGTGGCGCTAAATCTGCCATTTCAACTCAGACATGTTACCCTGTTTACAAAATATATTTGAATGAACTAAATTTAGTTAGTTGACTGATGGCAGTGAAATATAGTAAATCATATGAGAAATGGATTGCCCTCTCCCAGTGAATTTCCCTGGTCTGCTATGCTATTCAATTTATTTTAAATATTATCTTGGAACGGAAAAACGACATCCATTTAAAATGTTACATTTACAGGCTTTTGCTAAGAAAAACAAACCTCATATTAGGGTAAGAGATTTACTCGAAAGAAGGGCATCGATTTTTGATGGAAACTAAGTAGTTTAAGCTGTGGTTAATCCGTTTCTGCTGGTCTGAGCCATAACAAGTAAAATAGTACCAGTTAGCAACAAGAAGTTAGCCAGGCACATACAAGCTAAGTTTAGGTTATGATGTAATATATCGTGTAATTTACGCTGGCCTTCGTTCAAGACGTTTAACAGCAAACTATTTAGATATTTTTTTATATCAAGTGATAAGAGACGATCACAGTTAAAAGACTTAAAACATAAATATTTTGTTATTGTGTAGCTACAAGTACTATGATTAATTACCAATGTTAAAGGATAAATAATTAACTCAATATGATGAAATGTAGGAGAGTCTAGTAAATACTGATATCAAAAACAACTTAACAATGCATCCCTGTCAAAATATTTTAATGGAAGGATAATCAAACAACTATAGAAATGTACCATTTTATTTACTTTTTGAAATATTGTTGCGTATCTGCTTGTTTGTCAAGTTCCGGTATAAATTCTTTCCGAGAAACTTCAGCGATACAAGTCATTTCTTGATTAACCCAGTTTATTCTTCCTCGATACAAACTTTGTAATACACAGAATTTCCACAGTCAGGGCGTTTCTAAACTTAACTACTTCTACAACATACGCTATAAATCACAGTGATTCACACACTTTACTTACGGTGCCTACTGTTCGCTTGACTCAATTATTTATCTCCTCGATCCTGCTGGTTTTTCTCGCCAGGCTTATATACTAAAAAAGGGGGCATCTAGATCACACTCGAGCTGGCGGGCAAATTCATGATCCTTTGAGAAATTCCAGCGCGCATGCTCCCAGCGTCACGTGACTTCCGCTGTCGTAACAATATGTTTTCTTTCAATGTTTTTGAATTTTCTCGCAGTATTTGTGCTCGCGATAATTTGAACTGGAATCATTTTGCACGAGAAAGCATTTCTGTCTTTGTTGAAAGTTGTTTTATATCTGAACTGAAACCGTGTTGTAGCTTTTCCAGCTAACTTAAATAGCTATGCGAAATCCATAGAACACGTCTGCTCTTTGTGCGTTCATATTATCCTACAGTCTATTTCTATTGACGATGAAAATATAAATTTAATATCATTATAGAATATCAAGCAAATGGAATTCTTTGTTCTCTGCTTTCTTTTTATTTCACTATATATACAAAGGAAGCTATAAATCAGCTCCGAAAGTGTTGTTATCAAAACAATATGGTTTTACTTTGGATGTATACCAATCACAACGTATGCATAACGTCAGTATTCTCCTGTATTATTACCAGAGGAAACCATAAAACTTTATCTCAGCTTCATTAGTTCATTTCACGACGATTTTCTTCTTCTTCTAGATTTCTGTAGGCTACCCACTCTGCGTTTTGCTTCTATAATTTATTTTGACTCTTAATTGTTAAATTCCATAACATATACTAATCATATTTCAGTGTTTTTTTTCGTGTTCAAGAAATAAAACAGTTAAAAGTATTGTGGTTTCAGTAAACTTAGTATTAATTCTACTTTAGAATATTACAGTGACAATTCAGCGATTAAAGAGCGAAAAATGGCCACGTATCTATATAGGATAAAACTTATTTGTTGATGAAATTGTATATCTTAAGTAAGTTTAAGCACTTTTGAATATTTTTGATGTATTTATGATTACATTGAGTCGACCAAATGTGAATAGATTTTTCCATTTAAAAAGAAAACTTTGCTGATAATAAAATTTAGATATCTCTACCAAAAACAAAAACAGAATACAACGTTTCGCTGTTTGAGTTGAGAAAACAATTAATAATTCTACAATATTTTGTGTTATTAATAGAGGCGGGTGCAATAAAAACAGGCTGGCGTCATAATTTATTTGCAATACACTATCTATGAGACACAAAACATGGAAACATTGCAATATCGTTTTGCATATTGTTTAGTTCAAGAAATTATAATAAAACGTAAAAAAAAATCTAATAATTTTCAGTGAAAACCTCTTTAACGAATGAAGAAACCTACATATCAATTATTTTAACATCCAGGATATACTATCATTGTGTGAAATAAACACTATGTAAGTGTGTGATTTATTTGTATGAAGATGCAAAACACACTTCTTGCTATTTTATTTAGAAGTATTAGAAAACATAATTATTCAAATAAGATCCGATATTACCATTGGAGTTTCACTTTAGGAACTACTGTATCAAGTTTTATAAATTTACAAAGAAATTTCCTCGGGCATCATTCACAGAACTGTCTTACGCAAAACAAACAAAATATATAATTATTGAACAAATTCTTAGCTATTACTGATATATTTGCTGCTTACGCATTTCCATCGACTTTTCTTAGAAGGAACTTTGGTGTGTAAGAAAGTCTGTATAGATGATTTAAGCAGAATCTTCATGGGCGATAACTGTCGAGCTCAACTAGACACTTGTAGAGGAAGTCGTTGAGAACAAATTCTAAATAAGTAACTCAGGACGAAAAAACGACGTTTTGAAAAACTTCCGTTTTTTTTGCCTTCAGGGCATGAAGACGGTCTCCAGATTTCAGTTTGTTGATTTTTGTCTATGAGGCTCCTCAGATCTTTGAGTTACCGCTACCTTAACATATCCTACGACACCAAGTAAAGTGTAACTGTTGGTAATTGGACAGTGTCATTGAAATGCGTTTCACAGTTCTCTCACGAATGAAACCAATATTCGACATAATTGATGGTCACATTAACACCTATTAAGATGTTGACTGTACGAAGTTTGCGATCATCGCCCTCTGGTGACACTTTTTTGGTACTAGAGTTGTCTTTTTCATCCAATCATCAATTAAACTACCAAATGTCTCTCTGCTGATTAGTTTTGAATTATAGACGTTAGAATAGATCAACTTCTTTGTCGGTCAGTGACCGACATTTTTGAACAAATCGTGATCTAGATTATACATTTTCACATAGCCATAGATCGTTAAGGAAAAGTTAAGTGTATATAAATAAAACAGACATTGACATACACTAATGGGGTCACGTATATACGTGTGTTTTCGGCACTCTACATCTAAGGTAGAAATGTCTTTCATTCATTTGTGTAAACGTGTATAAAAATATATTAAGCGTTTATAGAGGCGATCTAATTCCCGAACATCAGCTGTAAGCTGCCAAGTAAATCTAGATAACTTTGCGTACCTATTATATAAGTTCAACAAGATCGAAACTGCTTTCATTCGCTAATTTCGGCCCCTTGGGAAACTTCGCTACTAACGTCATAGCTCAATGAGTATGAGTCTAAGATAAATATTGACCGTACAGTCTAGTGCTAAGCAAACGTAATTTTAAATCGCAATTCTTTTAATAAAAAAATTTATAACTATCTAATAAGTTCTGGTAAATTCTAGTGTTCGTCTGTCGAGATTCTTTTAATACTTCATTGCAACTGGATGAGTATACTGATGTTAGTATTGTGGAAAATTAATAAGAATTTATTGTATATGACATTTTTTTCTTATCATCCTCAGTTTAGTATTTCTTTCATTGTCTATTGTCTTCACGTCATTTCACAGCAGATTTAATTGTTTTTACTAACATTTCAAAGAACAGTGTACGAAATAAAACACAATAACGACACGGATAGTTTACTAAAAAATAAGTCTAATTTTTTTAATCGAAACTTTTAAGATCGAATAACTACAAAAAATAGTATATCAAAAAGATGTTGCGTCAGCGAGTCACATGACACTGTAACGCAACGTTTCTAGAACTATCATGTACTTTGTCGAATGTTCAAGTTCTTACTAGAAATAGGGTACGCTGGTATATAGAGGGGAATGTAATGTGTGGATAGATAGTGAGTAATTAAACTGCAGTCACACGGTATTGTTGAAGTTAACGTTCGTTCGTTACAGTGTTGTTTTAGCGCGAGTATTGAGATTAAGTGTATCGCAGAGTTATATTCGGAAAGAATAAACCAGTTTTATTAAGTAAAGACTTGTGTCATTAAAGTTTCGTTGGAACAAAGTTACGGAAAGTTAATTAACAAACGGGGACGTAACAAAGAGAAAAAAAAGTACAACACAGAAATAAGCACAACATATCTATGAAAGAATAAATTTAATACTTGAAAAATGGCGTGAGCGTGGACTTCAAAAATTCACGTATAATTATTACTTTACACAGTAAGCAGCTGTAACGTCGTCGTAAGCAATAATTCAACATACAAATTTCTGTCTTTAATAACGCATTTATAGATTTAAAGAATTAGGCTTAACATATACAGCATGTACACAGTGTCTTGCAAAAACCTAGGCTGTAAGTCAACATGTCAATAGATGTATTGAATTTTGCCCTGAAGGATAGGATTAAAAATGTGTTTCGGGTATCAACAACACACGCTACTATCTTTCGCAAGAAAAAAAGAGAAGAATCAATATTTAAGTAGTTACGTCATTATTTTTGCGTAGTATATTCAGATATAGAGTATGTATTCACGTTATTTTAAATACAATAAAACAATGATGATATTCCCATAATTTTAGTAACCCGATATTACCCAACTGTGGTGAAAATATACATTTACTTGCTCTAAGGCTCTGTAAGTGGAACAGAGATAGATATTTGTCCTCCCACCGTGGCAGTGGAAAGGAGTACAGCAACATAACTTCGTTGTGGAATAGATGCCACCATATTCCTTGCCTCTGGACAGGATATGTACTGTATGTTCCTAACTCGCTGTGCCTCTTTCTCTTTGATACATTTAGGTGATCGAAATTAAGAGGAGTGTGAACAAGAGCATTTGATACAGAGGGGGTTCAAACTTGCACTCATAACTGTCATGTGCATTTCCACCACAACAAGCACAATTTAAAGAGTTACAACAAGATGTTTCAAAGTCTCCAAGTGAGTTAGGAGTCCAAGTAACCCCTCTTTACATTGGCAGGCAGATTCAATGATGTTATCACCAAAATGAGAACCTTTGTGGGCTCATATACTTAATTTGTACGAATAGAGATTCGTCTGACAGCTGACGTTTCTTGATTGAAAAGGTAGGCTAGAATCTATAACTTGGAAATGTTAAGGAGATCCTTGCGGGGGCTTACCTCAATAGGTGTAACCCCAGTGGATGTTTGACTTTCCTTATCTTGTGGTTACGATATTTTAAATATCAGGTCCCTGGGTGAAGAAAGTAGATTATTTCTGTTCTTCTGTAATTGTTTTTAGGCTATGTAGTCCCTTCAACGCTGTTGAACCTACAACAACAACAAAATAATTTTAAACATAACTAAAACTAAATAAAAGTAAACAAATAAATAAACATACATACAATATATACATATATATGTAAAGAAACATATATGTTTAAAATCTTAAAAATAAGTTTTGCCATATAATGATAATTACTTTTTCCTGTTTTTTCAGGATTGTTTTTTCTTCTTGAAATTTGAAGTTGTTTCCTGCTAATATACTAGTGGAAAAAAGAAACTGTGCATCACTTAAAATATGAAAACATCAAGAAAAATCTAACAAATATACTTTTAATTTTCCAGTATTGTTAACGAATGCATTGGTTACAAAATTTCAATTAATGTTAACGTCATCAAACGTAATTTTTAGGGCATTTGAAAGATGCTGGTATTCAAACAGAAACTTACAGAAACTTACACTTATCGCGTGTGTTCACCATTTGCATCCACACATACTTGAGAACGGCGCCTCATTGAGGACACTAAATTGTTCTAAAATGCCTGTGGAATGTTATTCCAGATGTTGGTTAATTCCGTGCCCAGATCCGCCAAAGTTACTGGCTGATTTGGTAGACGACGTGAACGCCTTTCCATTTCACCGATCTCGGACATTTCTTGCTTGTTGGAATCGTCGCCATGAAGAGTGGATGGTGTTCCGATGGACTCCGAAAGGTCTTGCAACAATGTTCTGTGCCACACCAGCCTGCAGCATTCCGACTGAGCGAAGACGTTCATCTTCACTGAGCCTTGACATCACAGAAGGGTAATTCTCGGTAAAACTAAAATGATTTCCTGAATGACTGGAGCCTGAATAAACATTTTACACCTGTTTATTCAGAAAACATTGTCAAAGAAAAATCGTGGGTACGAAATTTGAATAAACAAAAAAGGTGTTCACGAACCGTGAAAAATCCCATGCAACCAAGTCGAGTACTACCCGATATGTTCAACGACATATCCTGTATTGATTTTTTATATGTCATAACACTAAACCTAATGTATATTAATCTTATTCCATTTTAAGTCCTGCACAATTTCTTTTTCCCGTTAGTATAGCAATGATGGGCGCAGATGGAATTAAAAAAGTTTGTTGGCCGCTCACCTCCCCTGTAAATCCATTACATAACATTATTTTACAAAAGTAAATGTTAAAGTGAGTAATGAATTGTAGTAATTATTTTTCTTTTTATTCAGTCGAGCTCCCCAATGGCACTTACAACGGTAGAATCCGGGTTTCGATACCCGTGGTGGGCAGAGCACAGATAGCCCATTGTGTAACTTTTTGCTTAATTACAAACAAACAAACAAATATTCAGACGAAAATAAGGTGTTATGCATTTTAAGACGCATTTATAAATTCTAAGTGAGTCATTTCCGATCGTATATTTTCAGTATTCCGAATTATAGTAAAGCGAATTGTAATTGGTTGAGCGTGAAAACTGGGCTATTTTTATATACAGTGTATCTGATTTTGTGAGTAAGATGAGATTGTGCAGGTTGGAGGAAACGTATGTAGCTTTCACTGGAGGAGAGAGGAGCAGTTTGTATATTGTACTTTATGGTTAAGGCGATTTTCTGTGGTTCATAAATAATAAACAAATTTAGAACATAAATTAATCAAACTGTTATTTCCTAACGTCTTCGATGGACTGTAAATCCTGTACCACTCACTTTCTTGCCTTCTGGCGTTCAGCTTTCCCAGATATGTTAAAACAAAATATGTCAAACGCCATTGAAAAAACCTATATCTGTCGATATAGAAATGCTCCTCAGATAAGATTCACTTTCATTTATCTTCTTACGTCACAAAACTTGGCGTGGCTTGGTAAATATGCTTGCCCTTTCAGCCGTGGGGGCGTTATAATGTGACGGTCACTCCAACTTTTCGTTGGTAAAAAAGTGGTCCAAAGGTTAGCGGTGAGTACCTTTCCTCTTGTCTATCACTTTTAAATTAGGTACGGTTAGTGAAGATAGCCCTCAAGTAGCATTACGTTAAATTCAACAAACAAACAAAAACATTTACGAAAACATATAAACGTTATAATTTGAGATTCCCTCTAGTGTCTCACCCCCCCCCACCCACCCACACACACACACAAAGAACTCTAGCAATTGTTTAGTCTCATCGGGGTTGTTTTTTGTACGTGCTCAAGCTCAGAGAAGTTCTTTTGAATAATTTGTCCGAATAAAATGTTTTTGATATTGTTGTCAAACATGGCGATTATTGTGAAAAGTTTTTTTTTGGTGTTCTACTCAAACATGCCAGTAACTGTGATTGACTAATACACTTGACCAATAATATTGCTGTCATTAACTTAAGCCACATGCTGTACTGAGTAAATACAAAACTTAAGCAATTAAACCCATAGAAAAGGTGTTTTTATTCGTAGTTTGAAGTATATATAAGTTATATATATAGTATCGTCACTTTGAATATGAATGAACACATTTTTTATTCGTGGCGCTGTTCTTCTTGTCTTAAGTGTGCGTGTAGAAATGGACACTAAGAGAAGCGGTTTCTCAACCATCACTCGAAGTCCTTTTTCTACTTGATTTCCTCAGGTTACATATCAGGGCTTTGCTTCAGCACAAAGAATTTGAGCAAGACGTGTACTTTCTATCTCCAAATGTTACACCATTTTTCTGTGTTTGATAACCAGTTTTTAAATTCGTCTTCACAGTACTGTAGACGTACGAAACTCAGAATCATGTGAATATGGCTCTTGTGTCGCTTTTGTAAACCGTGTGAATTATCTTGGTTATAATTCCGAGGGAGCTGTGTTATTGATGACGAGCTGTTTAATTTTCTTCACTACCTCCAGTACTGATAACCAGCAGTTTCCTGCTATTGTTATGTTATATTAATACTAGAAATAAATGACCTTATAATACCAAGATGTTTTTTTTATTTGATTAGATACACCACGTTTCGCTTTACAGCTTCTTCAGGAGCGTTCACTGAGTCACAAAACGAAACTGACAGTACAAAGCTAAAAAAAAAAATGTCAGTTTCGGTTTGTGTTTTAGTGAACGCTCCTGAAAAAGCTGTAAAGCGAAACGTTGATTGTTTACTTAAATAAAAACAACATTTTGGTGTTATAAGGTCGATTATTTCTAGCATTAACATGTCTTCTATACACCAATATCTCATACAGAAATTAAATAATGAGTATTATTATGTCTTCCCTTGTATTACAAATACAGTGCAACACTAAAGATACCCCTTAATTCGAAACGCTAAAATGTTATGTAGTGCATGCTCTTATAACTGTGGAATAGGAGAGTTTCGCGTCGGTTTGTTTTTATTGTTTCCTCCGATGATCCCGTTAAGCTAAGCAAGGATATTCCTTACTGATAATTTTGAACTGATAGACAAGAATAAAGGCATCTAGTTAACACTACTCACCATTATTTATTGGTGTACTATCGTCTGATCGAATAACAGGATCTGACCTTCACTCTTATAATGAACACATGGCCCCCAAATCGAAAAGCCCTGTAATGTAAACCAGCCGGAGGGGTCAATTTTAAGTGCCACCCGTACTTTCAAACCAACACACTCCAAATGAATTGCAACCAGAGGTCAGGGCTTTAGTATGTGCAGATACAGGTCACTACAGATCGTGAACAATCATCTGTATTACTATATGTTAGTTACACCAATTCATTAATATTACCAATAGGATTAGATTTTATTTCACAAAAGAAAACTGGAAACTGATGAATATATGATTTTATCACTTTTACAATTTCGGGGAAAGAAATATTTTTGTTTTCAAAAATATATATATGAAAAATAGGAAGACAAAATGCTAGTGATCTGTGGTAGAGTAAAACAAATTCTGACTACATTAATAAATACGGAAGGAAGTTCTTTTAAATATGAACAAAATTTTACCCATCAGGATAATAAAAGAGTCAGTACCGAAATAACGTCAAAAACTATTGTAATCAAGCACCTTAGATTCATTCTATAAAAATAAAAAAATAAAACGTTTCGTTATTAACCTCATCTATAAATTATTTCTAGCTATATCAAAAGAGATAACTGTTGTTTTTCTTTTTACGGTGCCAAGTTACACAACAGGCTTCCTGCACTCGATTAACCGGGAGAATCGAATCCCGGATTTCAGGGTTGTAAGTCTGTAAACTTACCGCTGATCCACCGGTTATCTAACTTATAGGATTTAAATATTTTGATTCTAAGAGTTGAGTGTTGTGCCCCCGCGTAAGGAAGTATGGAGGCGTGTCTTAAAAATAACATGAGGACAGCAAGATCAATACTTTCCCTCTCAACCTTAAAACCACACGTTGTCGCTGAAAATGTTAAAGAGACTCAAGAAGACATCATTCTTTAACGGAGAAATAAAATAAAGTAAGAAACTAATACCAGCGTATCGATTAAATGTTTACTAAACGTTTAGCTTACTTTACAGTATGATACTGTACTTTACTTTATGTATGGTACTGTTACAGTATGACAGAAAATCCGAGATACTGTGTCTGTGCAGTCGAGGGCGGAAATAAAACTACATTTATGGAAAACAATCTGTTTATAAGTTTTAAAATAAATATTCATGTGCATGTAATAAATTCATAAGAATAACGAGTATGTTTGCATAATAGACTAACTAGGGTGTAAACTGAGGTAATTTATTACAAAATTATTATCGTCGCAGTTTATAAGATTCGTGTAAAATCTACCAAACCACCATTCATATGATCGCTTCTTTGATTCATTTACAGCCAGCGCACTATCTGTGTACATGTTCGTTTATAAGATTCATCTAAAATCTACCAAACCGCCATTCATATGATCGCTTATTTGATTCATTTACAGCCAGCGCACTATCTCTGTACATGTTCGTTTATAAGATTCATCTAAATCTACCAAACCACCATCCATATTATCGCTTCTTTGATTAATTTACAGTCAGCGCAC
>NW_013669709.1:0-741 GCF_000517525.1 Limulus polyphemus
TTGTTGTTTAACGTAGGTAAGTTTGGAAGCAAGGTTAACTTATTGTATTGAGTGTTTAATGTGGGTCAGTATGAAAAACATATTCCGTGTTTGTTGTTTAACGTAGGTAAGTTTGGAAGCAAGGTTAACTTATTGTATTGAGTGTTTAATGTGGGTCAGTATGAAAAACATATTCCGTGTTTGTTGTTTAACGTAGGTAAGTTTGGAAGCAAGGTTAACTTATTGTATTGAGTGTTTAATGTGGGTCAGTATGAAAAACATATTCCGTGTTTGTTGTTTAACGTAGTTAAGTCTGAAAGCAAGGTTAACATATTGTATTGAGTGTTTAATGTGAGTCAGTATGAAAAACATATTCAGTGTTTGTTGTTTAACGTAGGTAAGTTTGAAAGCAAGGTTAACATATTGTATTGAGTGTTTAATGTGGGTCAGTATGAAAGCAAGGCTAATGTGTACTGTGGTCCTTGTTTATTGGGGTAATATGTTTTGACCTATTTGATAAGACTAAATGCAATATTTCATATAGAATGGTTGACATACTAACAGAACTTATACCTGTTCATGTGATACTGTTTAGATCGGAATGGAAGGATATATACAATGGTTGACATACTAACAGAACTTATACCTGTTCATGTGATACTGTTTAGATCGGAATGGAAGGATATATACAATGGTTGACATACTAACAGAACTTATACCTGTTCATGTGATACTGTTTAGATCGGAATGGAAGGATATATA
>NW_013669709.1:1698-8090 GCF_000517525.1 Limulus polyphemus
CTATTAATGTGACACTGTTTAGATCGGAATGGAAGGATATATACAATGGTTGACATACTAACAGAACTTACACCTATTAATGTGACATGTTTAGATCGGAATGGAAGGATATATACAATGGTTGACATACTAACAGAACTTACACCTATTCATGTGACACTGTTTAGATCGGAATGGAAGGATATATACAATGGTTGACATACTAACAGAACCTATACCTATTAATGTGACACTGTTTAGATCGGAATGGAAGGATATATACAATGGTTGACATACTAACAGAACCTATACCTATTAATGTGACACTGTTTAGATCGGAATGGAAGGATATACACAATGGTTCACATACAAACAGAACGTGGACTTTCAATTACATGTTCTCGACAAGATATAGTTGAACTCGAAAAAGAAAACTGGATTAAATAAATATTTATTGTTATTATTTATTTAATTTTTTTTGCAAAGCTGCACGGTGGAAAGACTGCGCTGTGTCCACCGCTGGGATCGAGTCGCCAATTCTAGCGTCATAAGCTCTCAGTCTTACCGCTGATTCTTCGGATAGGGGGCCAAACATTTAGAAATTCACAGTATCCTAAAAAAATACAAAAAGAAAATTAGGCATGTTTCGTTATATATACTAATAATGGTTAATGGTAATTAATGTCTTGTTGAGAACATCTGATTGTAAAGAGAAAAGATCAAAAGACATTAAGCGTGTAAGCTTACTAAAAGTTATTGAGAGACGAGTCTCTTGAAGAGAGAGAGAGAGAGCTAAAAAATCATCTTAGGAAATCGGTTCTCGTAAAGTGTACAATTTCAAAAGTCACTGACTGATGAAGATGTAACAACAAATATACCCGAAGGTTTCCATTTGAAGTTCATAAGGAATGGCAAGATGTGGAACTGTAGATTTTATAACTTGTTTTTTAAAGAGCTTTTGAACTATTCGAAAAATAAGTTGTTGTTTTTTTTATTATTTCTCCTCTCAAAAAAATAGATTCACCAATTTCGGTAAAATGAAAAGTGTTTCGTACATAAACACCATATATTTCAAAATCAAACATTGTGAATTTGTCTAATACGTTTATATTCAATAACACAGGCCTACGATGGTTTCATTGCCTTGAAATTTTTATATGTTTACAGTAATTCATGTACAGTGAATCCGAAATTGATATCCATTTTTCTCCATCACGTTTTCACCAAACGTCGTAACGCGATACATAAAAGAAAGACCATAAAATGTATTTTAGAGACTAAAAGACGTACATTTCACAAAAACAATCAGGATTAATGAGGATATGTATAATACACTAGAACTACAGTTGTAGACAGCAGCTATTACAGAATATACTACAGAATAATTCAATATGTATAATACACTAGAACTACAGTTGTAGACAGCAGCTATTACAGGATATACTACAGAATAATTCAATATGTATAATACACTAGAACTACAGTTGTAGACAGCAGCTATTACAGGATATACTACAGAATAATTCAATATGTATAATACACTAGAACTACAGTTGTAGACAGCAGCTATTACAGAATATACTACAGAATTATTCAATATGTATAATACACTAGAACTACAGTTGTAGACAGCAGCTATTACAGAATATACTACAGAATTACACAAGATCTATAATAAACTAGAACTACAGTTGTAGACAGCAGCTACGGCAGAATATACTACACAAGATGTATAATACATTAGGACTACAGTTGTTTCAAGTTACAGTTTTTAATTGTTATTTTCAAGCTGAAATCTGCAGTTTCAAAATTTATTTCTTTTTTCTGACGTTCTGATAACACTTCTTTCAGTTAATTTACTAATGATGTATGATTAACTTCTCCAAATGTAAAATCTATTGGTTCTGTAGATTTTTTTTAATTCGTTACTTAGTCACCGTAATGCACTTCGAGACAACGATATCAAAAATATACATTTGTAATGTTGCCTGAGCTGAAATACCAATAACTTTGTTAAATTGTGTAAGCAACTTGGAGGCAACAAAATTATTAACTTTTAAATATAGTTGTCCCTAAATCGTTTCTATCCTTGTAAAGATATTGTATATTTTCATTTCTAATAAGTTAAAATACCCTAACTCTGCTGTAAAATTGTAGATATTATGCTGTAAACCATATGTTAACCATATTTCAAAGTAAATATCTACTTCGTGACACCTACACGTATGAACACGAGAGTCTTTCCAACTGAAAAAATATCAAAAAGATGATCTTACTTATTTCTAAACAAAGGATTTATCCAACGTGCGCATAAGAAATGCCTATACAGGTTTTCATGTTAAAAGTATAACAAACATGACAAAGATATGTTATCGGTGTTAATTATTACAATAAATATGATGTGAAATAGTGCTGATGTTACTTGTTTACAGATAAATCTTGATAACAATGTGTTGTATAAATATTAATATCACGTTAATAGTGCTGGTGTTACCTCTATACAGCTAAATCATGATAATAATAATGCCTTACCTGAATATTAATATCACGTTAATAGTGCTGGTGTTACCTCTATACAGCTAAATCATGATAATAATAATGCCTTACCTGAATATTAATATCACGTTAATAGTGCTGGTGTTACCTCTATACAGCTAAATCTTATAACAATGTCTTACCTGTATATTAATATCACATTAATAATGCTAGTGTTAACTCTATACAGCTAAATCATGATAATAATAATGCCTTACCTGAATATTAATATCACGTTAATAGTGCTGGTGTTACCTCTATACAGCTAAATCTTATAATAATGTCTTACCTGTATATTAATATCACATTAATAATGCTAGTGTTAACTCTATACAGCTAAATCTTGATAATAATAATGCTTACCTGAATATTAATATCACGTTAATAGTGCTGGTGTTACCTCTATACAGCTAAATCTTATAATAATGTCTTACCTGTATATTAATATCACATTAATAATGCTAGTGTTATCTCTATACAGCTAAATCATGATAATAATAATGCCTTACCTGAATATTAATATCACGTTAATAGTGCTGGTGTTACCTCTATACAGCTAAATCTTATAATAATGCCTTACCTGAATAATAATAACCCCCCTTTAGAGCAGGCGTATTTTATGCTAGTGCAGATAAATAATGTTAACAATGGTTTATTTGTATATTAATATAACGTTAGTGTTAGATAGATACGCCTAAACTGTTATACAACAGTGTGTCGTCTGTATAGTGATATAATGCATCATTTGTTCTTAACTGTGATAATAAGGTAACTTAATGTTTGACAAAAACATTCGAAACATTATTTTTGGGAGGGGGAGATTCTATAAACAAACTATAATACAGTTTAATTAAACAAACTTGGACTAATTCTAGTTCATGCACTTGTTCGGAAATCAAGTGGTCTTATAGTGTTTATAAGCTTATTAACAATCACCAAAGACACTGAAACTCACGTTATAACTAAACTGATAAATATAACTATTGTACCATTAACCTATTGTCATCACATAAATGAAAAATTCTTATTGCTGGCATAACTTTGTAAATAAATTAGTTGAAATAATTATTAAATTTCCAGCTGATAGGAAACTCTTATTTATCTTTTCACAGTAAATAATGTTAATGGTGAAGAGAAAAGTCTCCATTTTAATCATCCAAAGTACGAAAATCTAAAAACAATGCAATTTCCAATACCAACAAAGGTAATATTTTTGAAAAGTGTCCTTTAGAGTCTTTGTTAAATTCCATGTAACAGTAATGCATATTTAAATAACTCGTGGTGCTTATTAGTACGCTCAAACACACCATAGTGGATAGTTTTTCTCGACTTGTTAAAATAATTCATAAAAAGGAACGAGAAATATTTTTATTTCCATTAAAAAAACAAAAAAAAATGAAATACTTATGTTTGGCGACAGATGGCGGCACATTTTTAATGGCATTCCAAACCAAGCATAGTTTCAGCTGCTCTATCGTTTCTTGCTTATGCCAAGCTTGTAATAATGCAGGACTTCCACGAAAATTGCTGTGAATATTAGTAAAAAACAAACGTCACCCTATACTTACTAGACATTCCGTTCTCTACATTTTTAGAACTTAACCAAATAATATCATTCAAAATATAGCGTATGGGCTAGTTAATTTTTCAGTTTTTGGATTGGTTGGAGGGACGGTATTGGAAATACTAACAACTACTGTATCTCTGACACATGTGCTAAACAAACAAACAAAAATAATATTTAGAAACATTACAAGTGGCAAAAAATTGGTGGTTTTAGCTTATCAAAAAGCACACCTTTTATCACTGTCTATGCCTTTTTTATCCAATAATTGATCAAATTTTTTTAATAAACCCTATTCATAATCTCTATAATTCTAGCCTAACAAACACGAGACATAAAAGATCTCTCTATAAAACCAATTTGAAATCTTCGTTATTCTGGCTTACCAAACAGAAGTCAGAAAAAATCTCTCGATAAATCCATTTCATAATCTTTGTTATTCTGGCTTACCAAACAGAAGTCAGAAAAAAATCTCTCGATAAATCCATTTCATAATCTTTGTTATTCTGGCTTACCAAACAGAAGTCAGAAAAAAATCTCTCGATAAATCCATTTCATAATCTTTGTTATTCTACTAGATCAAGCAAAGAGGAGCCAGAAAAGATAAACTCTTTTTATGGAGTGAACGCCTTTTAAAAGCTGAGCCAGAAAATATAAACTCTTGTAATGTTGCGGACGCTTTTTAGAAGCTGACAAAGCATGATATAATTAATGATATTTGTCACGAGACATCATGTTAAGCCTATTATATTTTTAACATGCGTTCCTAATCTAATCCCTTGTGAATTTTCAAGAATTAGGAGAGTGTATTATAATAATGGTATTTAAGCAACACTGTATTCGCCATATCCATCGTCGACGACGTGTTTCGCTCAATTCAGAGTACTTCAGGCCGGCTGGGATACAACGAACACAGTAGTGGTCGGAATACCATCTGTATAGGTCACTATATTATGAATGCAGTATTAAAACAATATAATAGGCCTAACATAATGTCTTAATAAAAACATAATTAGAGATAAACAATACTTATAATCTTTGTTATTTTAGCATAAGTGTGAGTCAAAAAAGGTCTCTCTATAATATATAACTCATTTTAGAATCACCGTTATTCTTGCCTAAGAATTATATGTCGGAAAAAATATTTCCATGAATAGTTTCTAGTCTTACCTTCATAGTAAACCTTCCTCCCTTTACAAAATTAATTATTGCACGATAAAAAGATAAAAGAAGGTAATTCAAATTATACACTTCAAAGAACGTTCTTTGTTGAAGCCAGCAAAGGTTGTCCATGTAACTCTAAAAACCCGTGAGTGAAAGCAAAGAAAAATATGTAATAATATGTCAAACATACTATACCCGCCATATCCAGTGACGACGAGACCTTTCTAACAATACCAGAGCTCTTCTGGCCGGCTGGGATACGACAGACATAGTAGTGATATAGGCGCTATTTATATCGTCAGATGCATGAACAAAAACCTTTATGGTTTGAACTGGGTTGTTAAGTAAGTGAATTGCATTTATTATTAACTTTATTTAAATCATTACAAATCAGGGTTAGTGTAAGGAAAGATAACACAGTATTTTAAGTGATAAGCCAGATTTAATGTGCTTACGATTATTTCAAGACTGATTCTGTTTACACTCATGTATGCGTAAAAAACTAGGCGGTACTAGGCGGTTAAGTAGGAAGTGAAAACCTTCAAACATCAACGTTGTGTTTTTTACGTGTTATTGTGTTGATTGTTTTCTACTTCACTCCTATCAATGCAAGAAGACAAACTGGACTAAATTTTTCATTGGGTGCCAAGTTTGTGATTGGTTAAAAAATACATAACAGCTGAGTTATACCGCATAAAACGTTATTTTCTTTATCCTTGCCATTATATGTCAGAAGAGCGACGGCCGTGCCACCTGGTAGTGCATTTTGGAAATTATTAGAATCTTGAATCTTAAACACAGATTTTTTCTCCCTTTTTTTAATTTCATATCTTTACCTTAAACGTAACTTTTTCATTAATCGAGATTACTTGCCATTCGTTCATGTATATTTTCTCTATGAAAATGTCTCAGATATTAAATATCAACTTATTTTATTATTTACAGTATTCCAGCATCTATACATATTCCAGTACTCCAAAATCTAGATATGCTAGTGTTCAAGCATCTATACATATCCCAGTACTCCAAAATATAGATATGCTAGTGTTCAAGCATCTATACATATCCCAGTACTCCAAAATCTGGATATGCTAGTGTTCAAGCATCTATACATATCCCAGTACTCCAAAATATAGATATGTTAGTGTTC
>NW_013669709.1:9140-29502 GCF_000517525.1 Limulus polyphemus
CGTCACATTATAACGTCCCTACGGCTGAAAGGGCGAGCATGTTTGGTGTGACGGGTAATCGAACCCGCGACCCGCAGATTGCGAGTCGAACGCCATGCCAGGTCACCAACCAGTAGGACAGACTAAATACAAAACTTAACGTACTAACAATATACAGTTAATCTTAAGACACACCATACTGGGCTATGCAAAAACTCTAATCCTTACGCCTGATTTATATCAATACATGATTTCCCATTAGCAATCATAGTTTATGTGTTTATAACACAAACTTTTTAACGTTTGATATCAACACTTTTGTACAGATGTATAAGACCCTGGAGCAACTGAATCAATTTAGCTTTATGACAACGAATAGCACTCAGCCATAGAATGACAAAAAAACCTTCTCCGTTCTAAACAAGCTTTTCTAAATTAATTGTACACAAAGTATTTCTGAGCCAATGATTTCATTGGTTACAGAATAACACATGATTCAAACAAAGAACCGCAAACAATAATCCCAACAATATTGCAGTTAATCCCACTTATCATTGCTGGAGTTCCTCTTGTTTTACACAAAGAAAATGATTTCACCAACGTTTTGGTGGTCAATTATTTGCGCTGAATGCTGTAACACGCAAAAACTTAAAATTACTCAGAGCCTGAACGTGAACTAATGGTTAGTGTATCGAATTATTTTGCGCTGAATGCTGTAACACGCAAAAACTTAAAATTACTCAGAGCCTGAACGTGAACTAATGGTTAGGGTATCGGGCTGGATGCATTTTTAGCTGTTGGTGAGTTATAAGAGTTGCAATCAACTCTGTTATTTAGTTAAATGAAGCTGCTTTAAATGCCGGGATTCTCCGACTTTTCCTTTGATCTGCAATTCAAAATTTAGGACAGCTATGTTCGATCTATAAAGGTCATTGACCTCACTGTCCAGACAATGTGTGTGTATAGAAGAAGTCAAGTAAACAGAGAAACATAAAATTACCCCACGTGATGTGCTATGTAGACCAACTATTAGTAAACGGAATAAAAACAAGTTGATAAGGAAAGCTCCATCAGCATCACAGTAACAAGGAAAGCTGTCCCAGCGTTTTGTGTTAATTTTCTGAAACATTAATATATTTCACGTGAATTCTTGTATATATTATTTTGTTTCAGAACTGCAACTGTGAAAGGATATTTCTAATTGAGAGAAGATGAAAAAAAAAAGTATAAGATGGTACATTTAGGAATGAAATCGACTCACCTTCATCTTTGGCTCATATAATAGCGCATATTCCAGTACATGGTATCACGCTGTATTCTCGAAATAACTCAGTAATCTAGTCTCACAAACTCTACCATGGTTGTATTAAAAAAAAATCACCAATAACAAAGATCCAGTTGTTCGGTTAAAAACTGCATACACATAAACTAACAGGAGATTTGTGACACGAACAGCATGGCCGCCAACCCTGAGTTGAACGTAAAAGTTCCAGCAGGAACGACTGACTTGTGCTACAACGGGTTTAGTAAAACAGTTCAACATTACTCATGACACGGGATTTGAAATGTTTCGTAGAAGTTTGGCTTGCTTCATAAATTTTATGTCACTGGTGCACGATGTGTCTGAAACTCGTCATGTAACCAGTTTGTCGCTGATGTATATAATTCAAATATGGATTTAAATCATTTTCCAGTTACGCGTAGATTTTTTTTTTTAAATATACTGAGTCAAACGTTATCTAAAGGAAATATTTTGTTTTTAATGACTGATACGTGAATCATGGTTATCTGCTCTGGCGTGTATTTCTTTATACTTAACTCACAAATACGTGAGATGATGTAAATTCATCAGAAGTTTCGAGTGTAAAAAGTTTAACAACTTAACCGTTTCGATTGCGTAATAGCGTAGGTCGAGAAACAGAATGTCTCTTTAGAGTCTCCGACCAAGGTCGTAACTAGTCGTGAGGAGACCGAGGTCATATGGTCGGTTGGTGTTTGGCTTCCTCCACTCTCTCTCTCTCTCACACACAGACATTTATATATTTGGAAGTTATAGTTTAAAATATAAGTTTGACTTCAGTAGAACATTGGCTCTGGATACGGTGACGTCTCCGTCAAGTATTCTTAACTTCTTTTTTTTTCCAGTTCATGCGTGTCTAATGCAGTATGAACAGTTGTTTTTACTAAGCCTACCTTCATCCTTTGTAATAAGCTGACTAGACAATATAAATTAACTGAACATCAAACTTGTGGGTTGCTTATCGTAGAGGAAACTCTGTTAGAAAAGAACTTGATATAATTTTATTTACTCTAAAAAACAAATGTTTGTAGGACATGTCAAGCTTATCCTATACTGGGGTTATCCACTCTTCATAAGAACAGTGTTCCAGGTCCTTGAAACTACCTTTCATCAATAGTCGATCATGTTCATTACATACTATTGTCCAATACTATAAATTCCAAGTGACAAGTTTCTTCGCAGGGTGCCGAGAGTGGCCTAATATTTAGAGTGGCGGACCGTGAATCTGAGTTTTCCGTTGCCACAAAATCGCGCTTCGCACTTTTGGCCCGAGGGTGTGTTATATGAGTTACAGGCAAATTACACTATTCGATTAGAGTACCCCAAGAGTTGGCGATGGATGCTGTAGACTAGTTGCCTTCTTTGTAGTCCATCAGTTCAGAATTAGAGAAGGCTATCGTAAATATGCATTGCGTAGATTTTCGCGAATTGCTGAATCAAACAGAATTCTTGGAAGGATGGCGAGGTCAAGCTCATTCCTGGAAAACTTTTCACAGACACACACACACACACATATATTTATATCGGCACTTGTGTATAACGTTAAAATCAATACACAATCATTTCAAAATAATGACTACATGTTTCAACGTGTCACACGTCATCTCCACGAAACATGTAGAGTCATTATTTTGAAATGTTTTTATTGTGTGTGTATTGACTTTAACATAGTATATTTATTATTTTCACAGACTCTCTACTATAAATGGATGCCGGTTTTAAAAACCCCGTATACATACTCAAAAGTCACTAAGGTCTATTAGAGCTGCATAATGCAGTGACGGGCACGTGCTCGAACGGGATTGTTGTGAATCCAGTTTCTTTCTTACTAAAACAGCCGTTGATCCTCCAGGTTTTCTTACTAAAACAGCCGTTGATTCTCCAGGTGTGGATGGAACCTTCGTCATGTTCATGTTAGCAATGCCACGAGATATGTTCAGCTTCATCGTAATGGATATTTTTTTTGCAGTTGGAAGGTTCTCTTTCGTCATTATAGCTTCCATTTCACTACAAATATTCTCCATCGTAAACGGTTGCGAGATATCACCCCCCCCCCCCCCCCCACGTCAAAAATAAGTCTACAAATGGAGGCAGTGCACCACCGATTGGTTGAGAATTTACCATGAACCAGATATATAGGTCCTAAACATGTTCGCATGGGTCACATCTGCAACGACACGCTAAAGTATTAGCATACACAAATCGTGCTTACATAAAGTGCGATCAATCCTTTGTAATTCCTATGTTTCGCAGCCAGACAAATGAATATACAACATTTTAAATCCTCCAATCATTAAAACGTTCATTACACATTTGAAGATGTTTTTTTTTTTAAGTACAGGTATTTTGTACAGCAGTAGTATTTGTGATCTTAAAATGACGATGTTTTTGATAACAAATGTGCGAGTATTTTTCATTTTTGTTTTCTCAGTTACGATGTATTTGCTCAAAACCCATCAATAAATAAAACCTTTTTCATGGTACTGTCACGTTTCCAGAAAACGTCATCACTTGTGACATTGAATGTACGGTGTTTATTGTCTACTGATTTTGGTATTTTCAACCTGAACAATATCTTATGTGAAACAGACCAAACAAGAAGATCAAGGATCCCTGAAGCCGTCCCCAATTTAGATACGCTAACAACAGAGAGGGCAACCAGTCAACAGCAACTGCCGCCTATAAAGCTACTATTAACCGAACATCAGAATTGATTACTACGGCTGAAATTGTTGAGCGTATTCAGTAACATATCCTGTCTCGAGTTTTAGGCCTTACGACCCACAGCCCAGAACGTTAACCACCGGCCACGCCCAGTCTTTTTATTACTGTAAGTAAATAAGGAAACACCCAGTCAATTCGACTGAACCTGCAAAACAACGAAAATACAATTCTAAATTAATAAATATGAGTGACCATATTGTACACAACAGAAGCACAAATATAAGAAAATTTAATTTTTCTTCAATCAGTTCCTCATTATAAGGTTATTTTTTGCTGTTGGTAATTTCTCAAATCTCCATTTTGAACTAATTTCTTTCAGTCATAAAGCATTATATCCACTGATTTAATGGTAAAACGCATAGTGCACTGATTACGTTATTTTAAAGGCAATCTGTGTCAGTTTAAACTCCTGGATACTTGTTAAGTTAGTAATGAGTGTTTGGTGAATCATTGGAAAGTCGCGATGCATATTTCGATCTATTGTTCTGTCTGGCGACGTTGGCGCTGGTTGAGGAGGCGAGTCTAGCTGTTATCAGTATGACGTTTCCAAGAAGAACTTAATAGTCACAATTTTCCAGAATATTCCATGTCGGCAACAAAAGATGAATCATGTCTTCTGGAAACACGTTACCACGCAAAAAGCGGTTAATTTCAGGTTCGATGTATCTCATCTTTTGTTCACCACACACATGACACATAGGGAAATATTCGTGTTCACAATGCAGTCGCCAACCAAGATATTTATTATACCCAAGCCATAAAAAAAAAGTGTGAAAAACTTGAGTCTGAAGTTGATGTCTTACAAAAATGTATACACAGTACGAGTTAAAACTTATTACCAAACAGGCTTTGTGAGAGAAGGGTGAAAAACTTGTCAGAGTTTGATATTCCACCAATATGTATACACAATATAAACTGTAACAAAACCTTGTGAGAGAAGTGTGAAAAGTCTGATATTCTACTAAAACTCGTATTCAGTATCAATTAAAACTGTAACAAAACCTTGTGAGAGAAGTGTGAAAAGTCTGATATTCTACTAAAACTCGTATTTGGTATCTGTCAGAACTGTAACAAAGCCTTGTGAGAGAAGTGTGAAAAGTCTGATATTCTACTAAAACTCGTATTCAGTATCAGTCAGAACTGTAACAAAACCTTGTGAGAGAAGTGTAAAAAGTCTGATATTCTACTAAAACTCATATACAGTATTAATTAAAAGTGTAACAAAACCTTGTGATAGAAGTGTGAAAAGTCTGATATTCTACTAAAACTCGTATACAGTATCAGTCAAAACTGTAACAAAACTTTGTGAGAAAAGTCTGATGTTCTACCAAAACTAAAACCCTATTTCAAGTATCAGTCAAAACTAACAATGCACACATCACAGTTTTCGTACGAAGTGCATTTCTACCTGTAGGAAAAAGACAGAAAGCCTGCTGAAATTGTTCCAAGAAATACTGTAAAAAGCTAAAACATATGTCTACAATAAACAACTTCTTTCATTAGCCATTCGTCAGACTTTGCTGTTAACGTTATCTTCTACCCGTGTTCATGTTCTTGTAAATATCATTCTGGTCGTAAGACCAGTGTCAGACTTTTGGAGATTTTACTCACAGACACGTTTGTTTTTAGCTGAAATCTTGATAAATAACAAATGTATTTGGTTTGAATCCAAAAGTGTTTACTTATGATGACAACTTGGTATCTTAAGTTAGGCTTATGTTTATGGAGTAACAAAAATCGCAGAGAACAGGAAGGACTTGCCTTTAATTATTTCATATATTATTTACACGCGTTTAGTATAGTTTATATTTTTGTAATAACTTACATTATAAGTATGTTGTTGCCTTTCTGACGTTAGGGAGCATTGGCCTTTTCCACTTTGCGTGATTAGTACGTATATATAACTACAAATATTTATAATTCTCCTAAGAAATTTGTTTTTGGTGATACGCTTTTACCAACTTCATGATATTTATACCTCTCTTATCATTTTTTTTTCATTTAATAAATAAAAATATATATATTAATAAACTGAAGTTTATTATTTAACATATCTATAAATGTAAATAAAATGATGACCTATGTCTCCAGAATGTATCAGTTGTTTATTAAAAATATGACAGTTTTTAAATGAAGCGAGCGCAGGAACTCATAACACAAAGACTTACACATGTATGAAACAGATGGAAGGTTTTGAATTATATAAAATACAGCAATTAGATAATTTTTGTTTTCAACAATTCCAAGGTTACGAAAACAATGAGATTAACAATATAAATTTTGTATGCTTGATTCTATAGTTCTCAAGATTTCAGGCTTTTTTGTTTCAGGTGTAAAATTTAGAGTATATCATTACTAGCGCCACCTATTGGATCTTTTAATTACCTTTCTGCATCATAATATGTAAACAGTTAAATATAAATTTAAATCTGGTGAAGTTTCAAGATCGACACCATCACACACGACTGGAATTTTTTCTGAATGTAAAATTAAACAATTTGTGTTTCTTCTTCTTCTTCAATAAAAAAATGTAATTTAGTTTAACAAATCCAAATAAACTGTATCTTAGTAATCAGGATACATGGAACTATATACCAGTGGCTAATAAAGTTAGATAACAATAAAATCACTGACCAATCAGTGAGCAGCACAGATGCCATGTTTTTCGAAATTTTATTCTTCATGCGATAAAAAACTATTTGGTTAGTTATGAGTTATTGTTCTACTTTACAAGTTCTGTAGGAACATAAACAAAAAACAACATAAAAACTGTTTAGTGTTTATCACTTTATTTTCTGTTTTGTTTTTCTATTCAAAACGGACCAGGTGGGTAACATGATACAATGTATTTTCCGTTATTTTATTTATTCAGTTTACAACTTCATCTACACTTTTATCTAACAGGTTCATCTCAATGTCGTACTATTTCCTCTACATGCCAAGAAATGTTCCAATATCTACACCTGGTAGGCTATAATAGTTCCTTTTCCAATGCATTCTCCAATGAAAAAACAGAAGCTAATTTCCAGTGCTATCAAAGTATTCAGCCAGGCCTCCTGTCAATGGAGCAAAACGTATGTTAATGAAACAAATCAAGTATTTTCTTACTACTATATTACATTTTTGTCATCTGTTTGCAGTGTCAAATTCTAAAAATATAACCTAAATGTTCTTATTATACCTAAACTGAATAGTAAACTATTAACTAGAACTTACTTGAGAGAATTTTCAATTACGATCGATTCATTAAAAACTATTTGAATCACATGACAAACTTTAAATGACTTACAATTCACAGGGCTTATTAAAGATAATATACAATCCCCATCAAACTACAAAAAAGTTCAGACAATTATAACTATAATGTACTATAACTTCTTTTTGATACAAATAACATCTGAAACACCAGTTACAAGCAAAATTATGCTTTTTCTTCTAATGTCCTACATTAATATTGTTAGAATAGTCTAATAACTCATGCTCCATCATTTTACAGGAAAATATTCTCTGTAATCAAATTTTAAAGTTGTTTTTTTTAAACTATTCAGTAATAGCAAAAACATGAGATTTTATTTATTTCATGATTGGAGTAAATAATTAATCTTAAGTGAGGCTACATGAACTTCTGATTTAATGAAGTTAAATCTGTGTAAAGAAAATAAATAGGAAAAAGTATTTTATAAATAACAAATATATTAAGATCAATTATGGAATGTTACAACATACACAAGAAGAAATATGCCCAACCACATTTTAAGACAAATAAAATAGGGTTACGTGTAGAGTACTGTATTTAATATCAAACAACTTATGGGTTATGTAAATGTGTGGTGTATTATGCACTTTCTGACCTATTATACCTCTTTTAGTATACTCTGAAAAATTTATTTTTGGGATAATTTCTACATTGTAACTTTCACTTTAAACATCACTTTATTTATTTAATTTTTGGTTTGCTTGCAATTTTGTGCAAAGCTACTCGAGGGCTATCTGCACTAGATGTCCCTGGCAGCTAGTCAACACCACCCACTGCCAAACTCTTGAGCTACTCTTATACCAACAAACAGTGGAATTAACAATCACATTATAACACGCCCATGGTCGAAATGATGAGCGTATTTGGTGATCGGGGTTCAAACCCACAACCTGCAGATCGAGAATCAAGCACCCTATTGACTTGGCCATGCCAGGCCCTACTCGTTAGAGAAACATATTTATACACAGAGTTGTATTATCTAGTCCAGTTTTCCTTTAGAGTATGTAACTTTATTTGCTTCAAATATTCATTAGCTGAAAATACCATTAATGAATCCTCTTAAATCAGAATTTACGACAAAAAACAAACAAACAACAGTACAGTGTTTTAATTTACTATAGATACTAAATCACCAAATGTGAATTCTATTAATTCAGTTTGAATGGAAAGAAAACTATCTTAAATGCAAATGGAAACAGTTATGTAGAATACAAACCTTTTCTTTTCCTTACCTGTAACTCCCAGACTTGTCAAAAAAAATCGTGTTCAAAACTAAATATAACTGAAAGTATTTGCTATAAATCTGAACCTTTGAAGTAACATGTTAATAAATTTAATATCATTACATTCAGGAATTTAGTTCTAACTGCTAGATAACTATTACAACTTATTCTAAAAACTAAACTCAATTTAATTTTACAGTTAATACTCAAAGAATTTAAAAGTTTCTTAGATGACAAGATTTAGTAGGCTCCGTAACACTCGTAAAACACTGCCATGTTTTATAAGTTAACATTTAATCAGGATGGATCTTAGATTCTTGTATACTGATTTTAACAATTTTTGTACTTTTAGTACATAGAACTAGTTTTATTAATTCATAAGTTACTTTACAGTTCTGACCAATCTACTTGAATTATTCTTGATCATAACTTATTAATCATAAGATCTAATGTCTTAATCTCTTGGTTATTAGTTGAGTCATAATTAAATTTGTCATAAATTGTCAAAATGTTAAAAAAAAACAAATACATAGACTACTTGCAATGATACAACTTCAAATCTTACTTGACTGAGTACCTTCTTGTGGTTTTAGGTTAACAATTTTTGTCATCTGATTGTTATCTAAGAAAACAAAGTTTCATTAAATTATCAATAAAAAAACAAACTGAGATTACAAAAGAATAAGTTCTCAGTAAATTACTCACTCTAACAGGAATATTTTTCCAACTTCCAGTTCTAGCAGAGTTCATTAGTTTGTTAAACCCTTGGACAACTTGAGGGAACTCTGAAGGTTTAGGAGGAGCCAATTCAACTCTTGCATACTTTAGGAAAGTGTTCAGCTTTGGACGAGATGAATCTAAAAATCCTACAATAAGTGTATTAATAGTTTTTAAATGACTGATATTATTAAATATTCCACAGTTTTCTAAGTAATCTTCAGTCTCCCAGAGCCTGCTTAATTCTAGATGCCAGGTTGCTATGATGTCCAAAAAAAAGGTGACCTGGCATATGGTAATTTTTGAATTTTTCAATACAAATGGTGTGCTTTTTCATATATATACATAGTAATATTTGTGATAAATTTAAACGTAATAAAGATAAAGAACTTGAAATGTTTTTTAGAGCATGCTCGCTTCAGTTTATTGACAAGAAACATACCTATATCTATTTTTGAGCAACATATTCTTTAATTATCAAACTTTAAGAACACCATTTAATCACTTAAAGTAAGTTCAAACATGCATAATTTACATACTACTAAGTTTAGTTTCATTTAACTCATTATGCTTGGCAACATGGCTCTCACTTGAAGCCGTTGCTCAGTAATGACCTTCCACGTTCAACGAAACGTTGAATACCTTAAAGTACACATACTCGTGTTTAGACATCATGTTACGATGACTGACAATGAAATGTTCTCTTTGTTACTTTCAAAATTCTTCAACTAGCCAAATACTTTCTTTGTAATTATTGATCAAGATGGAAGATTTCAAACGTTTAAAATACACACAATGTTGTGCAAATGGTGCAATACCCAGAAATAATGTGCTGTTTACAGAATATTTGAAAGATCAGGGATTATTTTACTTTGAGATAGTATTAACTTATTAAAACTTGTTGCCTATGGAAGGTTTGCTTGGAAAAGTAAGGTTTAGTTTATACTGTGGATAATATTAACATATTAAATGTAAATAATGATATATATGATTCAAAAACAGTTTAGAAGTTCAACAACACTGTCATATTACTGTGAAACAGACAAACGAACACTTTAAAATCTTTACATCATTTAGTTTAGTTAATTTGAATTTTGGCGATTCGTATCAAGAATGCATACTTGACGTACATAATATACCATGTATTTTAAAGAACTATAACTCTACGAAGAACTAATAAACATTATTATGAAAAGGATTAGGCATAACATATATAAATCAACTACAGGTACAATTTCACTAGTACATTTCAATGTAAAGTATTCAGGCAATTAGAAACAAGAAATTCAGGCTAAAACCCATAGGCTTTATGAGAAGTAAATATAAGGAAAAACAACACAGATTTGCAAAATTAATATATATATATATGAAATTAAAGAAACTGAAAGTAACTTCATTCTTGATTTGACCGAATGCAAGAAAAACATCCTCTATTTTTACGAGGGTGCACAGTGCAATAATGTCTAACACAAAAAAGCAAACAAAAATCCTACATCCCTACCCAAATTTTTTCCTAGCAATGTTACTTTGCATTGACAACATGCAATAAGAAATTTATAGATCTGGCACTTGGCCAATTCAAAATAATAAAGTATTGGTTCAGTTTGCACTAGAATACTGGGTTTAAAATAATGAATATTAAAGTTAGGATGGCCTTCTGTGATCTTACAACAACACAAATGCATTAAAATCCAATAGTACACAATGAATATTTAAAAATAAGAATGTTCCCAGTTTCAAAGAAAGATAGTTTTACTTTATAACTTACTGTATACATATAAATTACCATGAAACTCAGTTGAGTGTATGACAGTTCCCAGTCTAATGATATTGTACATATGTAAAATCAGGGCTCATGCTTAACTTTTCTTTTTTAGAGGGCCAGCAGAGCCCCCAAACATGCATTTTTAGGGGCTAATCCTATAATTCATTGTAAAATGTATTTTGTAGTGGAGGTTATCAGGAAAATCACTGAATTAAATAGTGGATGATAAATAAGTTGAAAGGAAACTAAAGATATCAACGTGTCTCAATTTATTTTGTTGTGAACTCAGATTTCATGAAAAAACACAAGTCAAAACATTTTTTATTTTTTTCAAATCACTTAAATTATTTTTATTTCATACATGATATTTAATTTCTCTCTAAAATATGGTATAACAGTAACTTTTTGTTCCCCTTTAAAGTAGTGTCCTTTAATAATCAAAATAATTGGTATTGCAAAAGGATTTTGTACTTATGAATAACACCGAGAGTCTACCCGTGACAGACCAATGATGTCGAAAGATATTCTGTCAAAGTCACAGAGAACATGGCATAAAAAATACCCAAACCACACAAAAATTGTCCAAAGTTAAATTTCTTAAATGAAGAGAACCAAATGTTGATGATTTGAGAAAGAATGCAATAGAAAAAAAAGGCAACAGCATCATGAGTATGAAAAGGAAAAGTACTTACAGGGATGAGTTGGATAATAACTGGTTACACTAAGAAGACAGTGGCAAAATATTCTGTAAACTATGTCGAGAAGAGAAGGTGAATCTGAAAACTATTACTGGGCAATTAGCATGAACAGCCCCCCAAATTATAAATTACTATATTGATACCATAGAATTCCACTATCATTTATCAAGCTTAGTGACTAAGCTGTATTTGGATCTAAAAAAATTATGAAATTTCGAGCAGACTAAAGACAACCTACCTCCTTGAATTCTTTGTTTGAAAGAATGAGATGGTGTTCTGACACAAGAAAATGGCTGAGAAATCCACTAGGGGACATTGTGAGCTTTTAATTGGTTATTCACATGTCATATATTGAAGTGTATATAAGGGACAGTTTCTAAAAATGGAAAGAGGAGAGTGGGGCCACTGTTTGATTCAGTACGTGAGTGATATCTCAGCAAATAGAAAAAATATGAGGTTCTTATATTACATTCTAGCTTGTCAATATCAGTAATTTGAGTTCCTAATTCATAAGAAACTACAGACTTAGTATTTTGACATCACAAACATCTAATTTGAACCAGTGCTGCATTCAACATACCACATGACATAAGAAAATCAATGTTTAACTGTGTTTTGTTAATATTTATTTTTAAATTAAGAAATTAAATAATGTATAATATTAAAATTTGAATTATAATCTAAAGTTTGATACCAAACTTATTGACAAAAATTCATGAAATATTAGTTTAATAAAATTTATAATGCGAGTCAATAAACGCTATGATATGACCTTTGACCCATGACCTGTCTGTAGAGGATTAAGGGACAGGCATCATGGATTTAATAACAGCTCTTGCACTGAAACATTTTATCTTTCTAGCGTGAAGGCCTATAAATCACACAAGGCTTGGGCAACCATCAACAAAAAAAACATAGAAAATTGTTACATTTACATCTGCCAAGGTAAACATTTATATATATATATTGTAGTTATACATATAAATACTTCGTTTCATACACAGAGGCCCATCTGATGAGGTAGATAACACAAACCAGATACTAGTTTACATATCTTTAATTTTGTAAAATATTTCATGTTTTCATATCTTTATAAAATATATTTTATATAATATAAATATACAAAGGTATATACAAAATATAGGCATATAATACTAGCTTATAATTATAAATCATGCTGCTACTAATGGTGAGTAGGTTTTGATTAACAATAATAGTAACACTCAGTTTTCTACGTGTATATTCAGATGTATGAAATCGAAGAGATTTCACATAATATAGAAGAAGTTAGAATACTTTTTTTTAAACTACTCAGAAGATAATATAAATAATAAAATTAAAGATTAAAATTACACTGACTACTGCTTACTGGCAATAATTTGATGAATAAAACGTTTGATTCTTCGAAATTTCACATTTGTGTTCATTTAAATAATGCTTAGGGAAAATCCTACACTTGTGTCTGTAGCTTATCGTGTTCTACTTCTAGTAGTAATACTAATAGAACTTCTAATACTATTGGTATTAGAAGTGTTGAATAGATTACACCTTTTTTTTACAGCTTAGTATTGCTAAGCCTACAAATATACAAACAGCTAGAGTAGAGGTCAATTAAAGGTGACTGGAATAGCAAAAATAAGAACCACTAAACTATCAAAAAAGTATTTCAATTTCTACTTGAAAATAATAAGCTATGATTGTTATCTTTTGGCTTTTCATTTTACCTTTTGCTAGCGTGGGAGCTTTAGAAACTAAAGATGTAATTGCTTTAGACATTTTTTCTTCGCCAAAGTACACCCTACACAGCCTGAGCTTTGAGATGTTTGTCCCTCTAGTGTCAACAGAAAGTATAATATATATATATATATATTGATATATTACATTAAAAAACAATATATCTTAATTAAATATAAGAAAAAATTATGTTTTTAAAATTCACACAAGTTTTTTTTATCGGTTATACATAGTGAATGTTATATTTTATTCACAACTGAATTTATACGATTACTTAACGCCTACATTTCGATTGAATTAGTACGTAAAAAAAATAAGCGTCGTTTGTATGTTCACTTATAAAAAAGCACTCAGGGCCATTCCTCTTGTCATTATATTATCCCGCATATATATGGTTTACAGCAAAAAGAAAAAAATATTTTCTTTCTTCTCAATGTTACACTGTGCACTAAAAATAAGGAAACCCAGTTTTTAGCCACTGAAAGACAAGGGGGAGTTTCTGGAAGAGAGAGTTTGGCACGAGGAATTGTGCAATAGTTACTATTCTTTGTTTGTTTGTAATTAAGCAGAAAGATACACAAGGAGCTATCTGTGCTATGTCCACCATGGGTATCGAAACCTGATTTCTAGGTTATAAGTCTGCAGACTTACTGCTGTGGTACTGGGGGAGGGGGACAATAATTACTATTCATTAATGAGAACTTGTTTAACTAAGAACGTAAACAAACCAAAAGGTTAGATTACCTGCGTTCAAAGCTTTTGCACTCCAACAGATCATAACTGCTTATTTTATATTTATGTTGATCTTCTCTTAGTTATATTTTGTTATGAAATGTTTATCATTAAAAATGTTTAATCAGGAAACATTTTTCTGTATCTTGTTTTCATATGTATTTTTTAATGATGTAATTAACATAACTGATGATAATAGGAATGATTTACAAGTATCAAATCGACAATCGAGTCAAACTGCAAAAGTAATCATTGGTCAGCACTAATCGTAAATTTTAAGGTATAGAGTTGTTGTTAGAACGTAAGCACAAAGCTACACAATGGGCTATCTGTGCTCTGCCCACCACGGGTATAAAAACCCGGATTCTAGCGTTGTAACTCTGCAGACATACCGCTGTGCCACTGCGAAGCAAGGTATGGAGAGATCACAGACTTTTTTAACGAAGATATCATTATTCTGATAGAGGTTATTTACTTGAAGTGGACTGAAGCATTAATAAGTTAATGTCGGGTATTTGAAACTTGGGGTAAACATTGAAAAACATATGTAACTGTGATAAATGGATGTAAGAGTAGTCTAATTTTGAAAATCTTTCGCAAACTGCTCTTGAAATTATATTGACATATATTTTATCTCTGTGAAAACGTGTAAACATTTTTATCAGAGTACAAAATATTAAAACTCCAATAAATAAGTCTAAAATTGTACACAAATTTTATTAATTTATATTAAACTGCTGACGATCTCTACTTGGAGTTTTTATTTATTTGTTATTGTTTTAGTATACAGCTATATAATAAGCTATCTGCGTTCTATCAATCGGGGAGAATCGAACCTCGGATTTTTGAGAGAAGAATTCATGATAAAGATAAAAGAGAATTAAAACTGTGTCCTGAGCCCAGATACAAGGTTTACTTGGGCCTTTGCTATGTCTCTCAAATTACCCTTAAATCGAGATCAAACTTAACAAATATTTACCATAACTATTAATCATTTTCCTCTGAAGGATGTTCACCTTTGGATCAATGTCAAGAAATGGATTTTCTTAGCCTAAGCCAGTCTACGCTCTCTATGAATGAAATATACCAATTTAGAATGGAATCCACGAAAAGTAAAGAGGAACAAGTTTAGAGATCTTAACCTATTCTCATGTGATAACATTTCCTTCCTAGATATCATTCTTGTAGCCCTTCTCTGAACCCTTTCCAACAATGCAATATACTTCCTGAGGTAAGGAGCCCAAGACTGAATACAACACTCCAAAAGTGGCCTAACCAATGACCTATACAATAACATTATAACCTTATTAGTTTTGTCTGTTATAAACCACAAAGGTATACAAAGAGCCATCTGTGCTCTGCCAACCACAGGACACTTTAGACTTGATTCAGTATTTCTGTAGATACAATCTAAAATCCTATTTGCCCTGCCACTAGTAGCAGCACATTGCTTGGATGGCTAAGATGCTGATGAACCAGAACATCAAGATATTTTTCTTCCATAACATTGCTAAAGTTATTCCAATCAAAAATATATTCATTGTGATATCACACAGGCATTTATTATAATTAAAAGTCATCTGCCATTTATTTACCCAACTCTCTAAATATTCCAAATCATTTTGTAAAGCAGTAGCATCCTCATCATAGCCAGCAACACCCAAAATTTAATGTCATCAGCAAATTTGAATAATTTATTGGCCATTCCTTCATCTATGTCATTAAAAAAAAGAGCATAGGTCCTAACACTGAGCCCTTAGGTACCCCATTCGTGACATGAAACCAGTTTGACTGAACTCCATTTATAACAACTGTTACATCTTACATGCTTTCTTACATCCAAGGAGGCAACCTATCCCCCACACCTACAGAAATAACTTTTTAGCAAGTCTTTTATGTGGCACCTTGTTAAATGCTTTCTAAAATTCAGATACATCACATCCACACTTATACTCTCATCGTCACAACAGTAGCTTCTTCAGAGAATGGCAAAAGCTTAGTAAAGCAAGATTTTCTCCTGATGAAACCATGCTAATTACCCAACAAAATTTTAAACTTTGTTAAATAGCTTGTCAAAGCATCTTTTATTAGACTTTTCAAATATATTTTCCATCACTGAAGAGTGATTGTAGGCCTATTATTATTGGGGAAATGTTATCACCTCCCTTGAAAAGAGGACTAACATCAGCCAACTTCCAATCTTCTGGTATCTGCCCACAATTCAAGGATTTAGGACAAATAGAGCAAGTGGCTCACATATCCAATTCTTAACGTCTTTCAAAACTCTTGGATAAGTAGCATATGACGGCCCAGGTGCTTTATCATTCTTTACATTTCCCAGTTGTACTTAACAAGATCAAAATTAATGTGATCATCTTGTTCAACCTTGTTTCCATCTAATAACTGTTCAGGCTGATGAATATTGCTTAAATCTTCATTAGTGAAAGCTGAAGAAAAAGTAGAATTTAATAACTCAGCTATGCCATAATCATCAGATGTTAGCCTTCCTGTTTCATCCCTCAAAGGCTCTACTACCTTCCTGACATCTTGCTTACCCTTAATGTATGTGAAGAAATTCTTATTATTTATGTTTACATTTTCAGCCAAACTTTTTCCATATAGTTTTTGATTGCCTAATTTCCGTTTGACCAAACCTCTTGATTTTCTATAATCCTCCAAAATCTCCCATCAATGCAGTGAATTTCAACTTCTTATATTTATAATGCTTTTCTATAATTTTATACTTTATATCCTTTGTGAGCCAACCTGGTTTTTTTACTTGAGCCACCCTTTTTTGTATACATACTTATTTTGAGTGTTTAATAACCTATCTTTAAAATTTTCTACATTTCACCAGTATCTCCAATTAATTCAGTTGTCCAATTCACAGAAAATAATTCTTATTTCATATCTTCAAAATTTGTTTTTGAAATTTTTAACCCAAATCTCATTATTCCTTATCTACATATGAAGCAAAACATCAAATTTAATTGAGCAAGGATAACTTGCACCCAGATGTTCCCCAATCTCTACCCTATCAAACACTTCTTTATTAGAAGTTAACAATAAATGTAAAACACCATTGTTCCTAGTAGGTTATCAAACCAATTGCTGAAGAAATCTATCCCGAATAGTTTCTAAAAACGTGTCTCCCTTATGATTTGACTCTAATTTTCCCATTCTATGTAGAGTTTCACAATATTTTCCCCAGTTTCATCTGATGATCTATTAAAAAATTCTGACTAAAATCCTTCTCCCATTATAACTACTAACCGAAACCCAAATAGATTCAACCTCATTGGTATTAGCTTTGATATCTACAACTTGAACAGGCTGTAACTCCCATTTTACATATAAAGCCAGTGGTACAGCGGTATGTCTGTGGTGGGCAGAGCACAGATAGCCCATTTTGTAGCTTTGTGCTTAGCTACAAACAACTACAACATACAGCCACTCCTCCCCTTTTTAGTTCTCTATCTTTATTAACCAACCTGTAGCCCTCTATATTAAAGAAGTTTCTTTCATCATAATATATATATATATATATACATTTAGCAAGATTCCAGTTATTACCATTATATCAAAACACCCTTTTCCAATCACTGCAACCCGTCATGGGCTGATAGTTAGGGCGCGCGACTCCTAATCTATGGGTCGCGGGTTCGAATCTCCATTACTGATCATGCATGTTTTTTCAGCCGGTTAGTTCCACTATTCGTTCGTAAGACATTAGTCCAAGAGTCTATTACTCTAGTCTATCACTGCTATATAAGGGACAGCTAACGCAGATAGCCCTCGAGTAGCATTGCTCGAAATTAAAAATCTAAAAATCAGTGTAAAAACATAAACACACTTAATCATATTTTTTTCAAAACAGATCTCCCGGTGGTTTGTAAGCGGTAAGTTTATGGACTTACAATGCTCAAATCTGGGATTCGATTCCCCGCGATGGACACAACATATAGTAGATAGTCCAGAGTGGTGTTATTCTGAAACAAATTATCAAAACAGAGCCTTTCAGTACCCCTCTGAGGGCTTATAAGAATAAAAGTCGGATTTAGATACCCAGGCACAAATAGCCCATCTATAGATTTATGTTTAACAACAAACAAATGAAGCTAAAGCTGTAAAGTGTTAGTAATTAAATCGACAAAATAGTCGTTTCAAAAACGTCTTCATACCTATAATTTAGTTCGACATTTAAAAACACTTCAAAATCTTAATTCTCGAACATTTTTGATTTTCTTCACTTTTAATGGAAATAGTTCGTCGCATAAATTAGAAGATGATATTGTTTTTATAAACTGCCAATTGCCTTTAAAAAAGCAAAGTGTAACACTATTGGTGGTGTTTGTGATGTATGCTATTTCTTTTATCTAATGCGAGCGAAATTCACAACAGACTGAATTTATGAATCTTTGTCTCTAATGTGCTGTTAGAAAGGATAACTATAAGTCGAAAAGTGAGCGCACCACATAAATCAATAGTCAACGAGTACACATTTTAATCGATTGAGGAAATGAAAGTTATGAATTTCTATTTTTAGGAACTTCCGTATGATAGCGCCATCTATGCAAATCAATATAAACTGGATTTTTTTTTTTGCTTTCATTCAGTAAACGAATTATAAAAATATTATTTATTATTTTTTTTAATGTAGGTAGCACGGTTGCTAAACGTCCATAAGTTTATGAACAGCCAGTAAAAGAGTCACATTTTAGCACTATCTGCAAAACACAAAAGAGCAAAAAAAAAAGTTGTCTTTTAATGATGTCAGTAAAAAATTACAGTGTCGTTAAAAAGCGCCCCTCTTCTTTCGCATGTCAGTAGGAACAAAAATTGTAAGGTAAGAAACCCTGGTGTATAGTTAAATAAAAACGAATTTACATTAAATAAAAGTTATCAATGATAAAAAAACAACACAAGTGTCCAAAAATGTATGAGTAGAGATTAAAATACTGTAAATGTTTTACTAGAAACAACAAATGAGATTGGCTTATAATAACAAAACGGCCTGGCCTATCTAGTTGGGCCCGGCATGGCCAAGTGTTTAGGACGATAGACTCACAATTTGTGGGTCGCGGGTTTGAATCCCCGTCCCACCAAACATGCTCGCCCTTTCAGCCGTGGAGGCATTATAAAGTGACGCTTAATCCCACTATTCGTCGGTAAAAGGGTAGCCCAGTAGTTGGCGGTGGGTAGTGATGAATAGCTGCCTTCCATCTAGTCTTTCATTGTTAAATTAGGGACGGCTAGCGCAGATAGCACTCGTGTAGCTTCCCACGAAATACAAACCGAACCAAACCTATCTAGTTGATGAGTTAATAGATAAAAATTATTAGCTGCACAACAGTAAGTAATATAACAAAGATAAAAAACAATAACTGAGTAGCCCCCCCCCCCCAGTGGCACAGCGGTATGTCTTTGTTCACCTACAATAGAAGTATGGTCATAAACTGGGTTATAAGTAATACAAAAATGAAAGATTTCTATACGAATTATATTCGAGATCATCAAAACGAAGATGGTTTTAGACCCTTTTTTTAATGTGTTTATGTTTGTGGTTGTACTGATCGTATTGTTGCTTATACATATCATGGAAGATTGTTTATTTCGTTTGTAATTAAGCACAAAGCTACACAATGGGCTATCTGTGCTCTGCCCACCACGGGTATCGAAACCCGGTTTCTAGCGTTGTAAGTCCGCAGACATACCGCTGTGCCACTGGGGGGCTCCTCATTGGTCAAAATATAATTATTAATGGTGTATGTTCCTGTTCGGTCTTAATGTAATTATTAATGGTGTATGTTCCTGTTGTGTCTAAATGTAATTATTAATGGTGTATATTCCTCTTTAGTCATAATATAAGTATTAATGGGGTATGTTCCTCTTTGTTCACAATATAACTATTAATGGTGTATGTTCCTGTTGTGATTAAATGTAATTATTGATGGTGTATATTCCTCTTTAGTCATAATATAAATATTGATGGTGTATTTTACTGTTGTGGTCCAAATGTAATTTTTATGGTGTATGTTACATTTTGGTCATAATATAATTATTAATGGTGTATGTTCTTGTTTGGTCATAATATAATTATTAATGGTGTATCTTCCTGTTTGGTCTTAATGTAATTAATAAAGATGTATGTTCCTGTTGTGGCCCAAATGTAATTATTAAAGATGTATGTTCCTGTTGTGGCCCAAATGTAATATTTAATGGCGTATATTCGTC
>NW_013669709.1:30425-57300 GCF_000517525.1 Limulus polyphemus
AATGGTACATGTTTATGTTGTTGCCCTAATGTAATGATTAATGGTACATGTTTCTAATGTTACCCTAATGTAATAATTAATGGTACATGTTTATGTTGTTGCCCTAATGTAATGATTAATGGTACATGTTTCTAATGTTACCCTAATGTAATAATTAATGGTACATGTTTATGTTGTTGCCCTAATGTAATGATTAATGGTACATGTTTCTATTGTTGCCCTAATGTAATAATTAATGGTACATGTTTATGTTGTTGCTCTAATGTAATGATTAATGGTACATGTTTCTATTGTTGCCCTAATGTAATAATTAATGGTACATGCTTGTGTTGTTGCTCTAATGTAATCAGTTATGGTGTTCGTTCTTTTTTTTTATAAGTTAATTATTGATCGTGTATGTTTCTGATATGATCTTAACATAATTACTAATAATTTACTCTTCTGCTATAGCATTTAAAATGTAAGTATTGATGGTTCATGTTCATGTTGTTGTCGCAGTATAATTATTATTATTTATGTTTCTACTATGACTTTTAAAAATGATATAAAATGATATATATTTCTTTCTCTTTATCATTTTATTAGTTCATAAAAAGACTCTTCTAAGTTTTGCAACAGTATCCGGTCATGTGACTTCTTTGTTCAATACTGTATATATCCGTGTCAGTGTAAATTACTTGTACCTGATGATGTCAAAACGTTGTACGTTTGCTGTTATGTTAAACTTATATTAAAGTTTTTCTTCATTACCCATTCAAGCCATCTCCAAGCATTACTAGGCTCAAAGTGGGTTCCTCGTCATCGAATTTTATCGGTGTGTTTCTAGTTGATCATATTTTCAAGGTTCTTTGCCACATTGTCATGTCTCTCTAAGTATTTCACGAAAACTCACATATATAATCTTGACTTTCTTTTGTGTCTACAAATTTTGTACCACCTGTTATGTAATCTTTTGCAGCTGTTCAGTAGAATCTTCATCTTCACATCTCCTTTATTTCATCTTCATTTCTGGTTGTTTAATCCTCCTTTTATTTCAGTTTCGTGTCTTGCTGGCTAATCTTTTCCTTTATTTCAGCGCGTTTCAATAACAGATAGACGAGTTTTAGGAAATTTAAAACTAGTTTATAAGGCCCACAGTTAAGCCTCTTTGCTTTACAGATTTGTGAACCTACTCTAACATAGTAGTTCTCGACTGTATGTGTTGCTTCTGAAGACCGTATGCAGTTTTCTTGTTTGCCTTTCTTCGGTGAAATCTATCATTGATATTCGGAATGAAACCTCTGAAACGTTGTTTTCTAGTTAAGTGTAAAGTGTTTCTGATCAAATACTCTTTAAGCCTTTCTTCTTTCTTATAGAACTTCAATTATTAATTATTCTAAAAGTTCTACACGATTTTTTACATTCATTTTACAACAGCGTCATTACGCGCCCTTCATTAAGAACTCTTTTTTTTCTTTTTCTTTTAAAAAGTGATGTTTAAACATAATTTTCCAACCTAAAACTTATAAATTGTTTTAAAATTTCATTTGATTACACGCTACATTTTTACACGAAATGAAAAAGAAACACCTAATATAAAATTTGTTTTGTTTTATTCTTTAAAATAACACCAAAACTACAGTGTATAGTTTCAATTCACACAAATGTACTTCATTATTCAAATCGAACACTCATGGTAATTATGTTTTATAATCACACTGTATAAAGATACGACGAAGAAATTAATGTTCAAATATCTCTCAAGAATATTCGTCCAGGACAAAACTAATTTAAAACAGTGCAAACTCTAATGTTAATAGACGAAACAAGGATATAACAAACACCGATAACGTGGTTAAGTATAGCATTTCTACACACGAACAATCAATAGTAAATGCGACTTTCTTTGTTAAATTTGGACTAAAGCTACTCGATAGATATCTGTGTTAGCCGTTTTTAATGTAGAATAGATACACTGGAAGGAACACAGCCAGTCAACACCACAGTCAACTCTTGGGATACTCTAATCAGATAGAGGGATTAACCATCACATTATAACACCCCACATCTTCCAGGATGGGATTCGAACCCATGATTCGTAGTGTAGCGTTCTAACCACCAAGCCATGCCATATTCGTTAAATACGAGATGTTGTCTGTGTTAAATTATTTCTAAAAAACCTGTCCCTTCTGATGATTACTTTCAAGTTACAGACTTATTTTTATACGTTGTACAGTTCAGTGTTGGTGAGGTCCATATAATGCGTAATTTTAAGTGATCTTATGTTTGTATATTTTTTATTTATTTTTTAAATGTTACAAAACTTAGAGGGCGGATTTGCCCAGCATTAGAGTTCTGGATTTCGGTGATGACGAGCTGGGTTCGAATCCGTGCATTAACACTTTAAGTTATGGGTGCGCTATAAGCGTGACAGTCAATCTTCGTTATGGTTGATGGGTGGTAGGGTATTGCTGGTTTGCTGTCTTCCGTCTTGTCAGTATTTCAGAATTAGAGCCGACGCCAGATAGCCTTAGTAGCTTTGCCAGAAATACAAAATGCAAATTGCAAATAACACAGATCAAAGAACTGATCTAACCTTTACATGAAAAAAAATATATATTTCAGAAAATGCGATTAACTGTAATATTGATATTTGTTTGCATTTTGTGTGTGATTCATACGTCATTAAAAACCCATAACCAGCAAATTCAGGGACCCACAAGCATATGTTGCATAAATGGTTTAGAAACACGTGTTTAAAAGTCATTGGGATCCATACGGACCCCAAATGTAACTGTAGGATTAAGTAAGGGTTGTTTTCTTGGAAACAATATAACATGACTATAATCAATAATATCAAATCAGTCACAGACCTCAAGATAAATTCCAACACATATACAAGTTACATCAGTCACAGACCTCAAGATAAATTCCAACACACATATACAAGTTACACAAACAATATCATTTCGAAATGATATTGTTTGTGTAACTTGTAATTATTTTAATGCTAACAAATGAAATAAAATATATAATTTTAAAGCCAGGTAGAGTTTTAAAAACTGCCATAAAGTTAAGGTGTCATGCTTATAAAGAGCCATGTATTACATCTTTTACATCGTCATATATAATATCGATATGGAAGCATTCGGTAAATTTTCTAAGTGTGAGTGACGTGAAAGTTTGAAAGCGATTGTCCATTAAAAAAAATCTTAAAAAATTTATATTCAATTTATATCAGAAATATTGTTAAATTCTAAGAATTCTTAGAATACTTATTGTATTTATGTATGAGATAGAAGATGTAACGTTAAAAGGCCTGTGTTTATGTATGAGATAGAAGATGTAACGTTAAAAGGCCTGTGTTTATGTATGAGATAGAAGATGTAACGTTAAAAGGCCTGTCTTTATATATGAGATAGAAGATGTAACGTTAAAAGGCCTGTCTTTATATATGAGATAGAAGATGTAACGTTAAAAGGCCCCTTTTGAGTTAGTGTTTGGAAGAACAATTGAAAACAGTAAAAAATGTTTTTGTTAATTACTTTTCTGATTGTACAATAGTATTTTCAAACAAGAGGTTCAAAATAAATAAGTTATATCTCCAAATGATTAAATGATTTTCTCGAGTTTTACTTCATCATGGAAAATACTATAAATTTAAATTTCAAAGACACAGAAAGGTGAAATCACAAAAATACGGTGTTTGTGTGTTCTTTCTCTTTTTGTTTAGTAGTATTTTGTTTTCAGTTGCTTTTACCGGTTCCGTTTTTTTATCCAGCATTGAATACCTTATAATTACGACAATAACGTTTCTGTAACCATTTTTTGTAGAGATGAACATCAATATCAAAGAGTGAATGTTGACTATGAAAATTCTTCGGCATTCGTTTGAGCTTTCATATAATAAACAGCCCCACTTCCACGTTGTTTAACTTTCAACCATGTCGAAATCTGGTTCCATTTGAAGCATAGAACAAGACCAAACACTAACGCAAAAAAAAAAAAACTTGTCTATTGACGATGTTTCTGTCTCTATGCTGAGGCCTCCTTCTTTTCGAAATATTTGGAGTAGCGTGATTTCCATAACTAAATGTTTGGAGCGCGATCCTCAAAGAGAACTGTGTTTGGTTAGGCCTCCCTTGGATTTTATATGTGATAGATTTATTGGAAATTTTATGTTGTTTTTTTAGGTGCAAGTCTCCGGAAAAACTTGAGAATAATCTTCTTATAACCGTTCCTGACAACGACTTTGTTTGTTTGAATACAAAATATCATTGGAGCGAAATGTATGACAAGGTAGTTTGGAACATAACCATAGGAGTCATCAGCATGGCTGCGCTTTTTTGCTTGGTTGTTGAGCTCAAAGTTACACAATGAGTGATCTGTACTCTGCCTATTGCAGGTATGGAAGCCCGAGTTTTAGCATTATAAGCCCTTAGAATTACCACTGAGCCACCGAGGGTATCAAAAGATAAGAAAAACGTCAGTTAGTTTGCCGTCCAAATACCCAAAATCTAAGCCTACACTAAAATAATAGCTGCTGACTATGTATATTTCAGTTGGGCGAATGAAAGGCATAACGCACTTGTTTGTTCAGTTCTGGTATTTAACAACGGTGGTATGTAAATTCAGAAAAAAACAAACAAGCTAGACACTATGATATACAAGAATCTGCTACCTACATTTTTAACTTTTAATATAAATATAAGACAGTAGAGGGCAAGGGAAAGTTTGTCCATTTCCCCCTGAAAGTAATAGCGCGTGTAATAAATATACAGTATGTATATAAATATGTATAAAAGGTAGCCAGATGCTTCAAGACTTGAATACGAAAATACGAACAGCACAGCAGTTTACGTTTAGTTTTGACTTAGTCTTAGTGGTACTAAAAAAACCACATTTAGGACTTAATAGAAATATATGGCTCTACACTTATTTTGTTTAACAAAAACACCTTTCGAAGCGTATAAGGCAATAGAAAGGCGAAACGAATTACTACTCTGGAGATCTGAATTATAAATTACAGATAGTATTACTTCACGTATAAACTTATTGATACTTCTGACGTTAAAATTCGGGCTTTGATTCCTGCTATGGGTACAGCATAGATAGATTACTGTGCATCTTTGTGCTTAACAGCATACAAACAAGTACTGAAAGCAGCCGAGGTTCCTTATAACCTTGCCATAGTAGCTTCAAAGACCAGTAAATTGAGAAAAGTCTTATGCGACAAACTGTATCAGTTTATCTGTACCTTAAATATTATAAAAATTTCATATGATCAAAACTTAAAAATCCACCTGATCCGATTAGTGATTTATTTCGAGTGATTCAATCGCTATCAGGGAGGCCTGAAGATCAAATACAATATTCCTACAATGTAAAAAAGCTAAAAAAAAATACAATTTCTAATATAAAACGTACGATAAATTCTAAAAGAGTTACATTTAAGTATGATCTGTAAAATATATCTGGAACGTAACTGTATGGACGATTGTCATTTCAGTAATATATATATACCAGGTTTTCCCATATACCTGACATACTCTAGTAGAATCTAGTTACCTAAGAATAATAACGTCACATTTGAAGTTATTATTCTTAAGTAAAGAGGTACTGTTTCTGTAATCTAAAGAAAATACAGAAACAATAAACAGAAACGCTGTTTTAAATCGAATAAATATAACTTCAAGCATGTTACTGAACAAGAAATCAATGCAATTTGCTGTAAAAAATGTAAAATACTCACAATAAAAGATCACTCATTTCAGCAGTCAAGTTGCAATATTTTATCCACTTCAACTTGCAGTCACATCTCCAGGGGTTGTCTCGGAGATCCAAAGTTTTCAACTTACACCAGGGTATGGCATATTCGTATAGGGTCTGTAAGCTATTGTTTCTTAAGTTTACTTCATTCAACCTCATTTGGAGAGTTTTGGGATCCAGGATTTCGTTGAAGGCAAGGCTATGTATAGTCTCCAGATGAGGGTTGGAGTGAAGTCGCAAAATCTCTAAACGTCGAAGTTTAGAAAAGGCTAACTTATCAATAATTTCCAGTTTTGGCATGTTACTTAAACTCACGAGTTTAACTTTGTCTAGACCCGTAAAGGACTTCAAGTCAAGACGATCGATTGGATTCTCATCAAGATTAATTTCTTCAAGTCCTGAAGCACTTCTAAGAGCTCCTATCGGCACTTCTTGGAACTCGTTTCTTGATAAATTCACCACTCTTAACATTAAAAGATTGTGAAAAATTCCTGGTGTCATATGATAGGCCTTTATATCAGATAAATCAAGAAATTCAAGAGATTTCATTGGCTGAAACATATCACTCTGGATGTATTTTATAGGATTCCTTGCAAGAGTTAAACGTTTTAGTTTTCTCAGTTCCTTAAAAATATTTTCTCGGAGTGAACTCAAATTATTAGAACTTAAGTCCAATATTTTCAGTTTGGCAAGGTTGCTAAAAACGTCCTGATGAAGCTCTCCTAATACATTGTCATTCAAGTAAAGTTCTTCTAGCTCAGGAAACTCATCAAACGCTGTAGGCTCAATAGTTTTAAGATTATTAGATGCAAAGTAAAGACGTTGCAGATAAAGATGTTGTTCCAAAACGTTGATAGTATGAATCGCGTTTTCACTCAAGTTCATACTAATAGTTTTAGTTGGCCACAAGGCTCCTGAAGGTACAACTGTATAGTTTAGTCCTGAGCAGTCGACGTTCATCGGCTGTTCATTCGGAATATTAGCGTTGGTCTCTTCACATATGCAGGTTTTACAGAGGTCACCCGCATCACAATTACATTCTGTGAGAAACGCTATCCACAAGAATATGTAAAGCATCAAAGCCCCTGATCTGTAGAAAGGGATAAAATATAAACAAGTTAAGTAAACTTAACACTTTCCCTGGAAGAGGTCTTTCATGAACAAGCTAACTCTCTCTTATCTGTCTTAATGGTGGAATTTGACCGTCAATTTTATTGCACATCTACGACTCCCAAGTACGAAGCGATTTATTTTTTTGGGGCATTTGGATTCACAGACCGAGAACGTTAATCACGTGGCCATTAATGGCCAATACCCGAAAAGAAAATAAACATTTCATAACCTAAATTGAAAAACAGTACAAGCACAAAAATTACAAATATATTTCGAGTATTGACATATTTTAATCAATGTTGGTCGATTTAATTGCTACCAAGGGGTCCTAAAACCAGATATAATGTTTTTATACTACAGTTTATTGTTAGTTTGAAGTTAAGCACAAAGCTACACAATGGGCTTTCTGTGCTCTGCCCACCACGGGTATCGAAACCCGGTTTCTAGCGTTGTTAGTCTGCAGACATACCGCTGTGCCACTGGGGGGGGGGGGCTTATGCTACAGAACAATCTGAGTTGTGGAATTAAAAGTAATTGTACAGATGAATGCAAGATTTATTATATATCTGACATTTTCATTTATCTTAACATCTAAGCGTCTGATAGTATTAAGCACAGTAAAGTTTACATCTAAGTAAACTAAAGTAAAAAACGTACACAAGTTACAATGTTAATTTATCTATTATCGCATATAGGCTGTACTTAATTAAGGCTTAATTAATGTTAGGCCTAAGGCAAGTGGACTTGTATATTTTGCCCTGGTCATCATTTCAACGAACGAAAACACAGTTATTTATGATTATATCAGAAACAACATCTGTAAAAACATCATTCTACAACCTTCAACTGTATTTGTATCATAAACATGAATTAATTGGCATTTTCAATCTTAATGACACCTTATTTTACATATGGCCAAACAATCAGGTCAGAAACCTCTAAAGTTCAGCCATAGCCACCAGTAATATAAAACTGCTGACCAGAGTGGGTGAGCAACCAATCAAAATTACCCGTATATTACGCATTTATAACGTTCCTAAAGCTGAAAGTGCTCACAATATATTGTAGCTCGAGTCTTAGACCTTTCGATCCGCAGACCGTTACGCTAACCACTACACCACGCTAACCCTAAAACGGAAGTAAAACTTTATGCAACGTGGTTTCTTGTGAATGGCGCAACTAAAAAAAACGCAGTCAGATTATTGGCTATCACCAATGTCGTGCTTCACAAGAGACGTGCAAATGTTCGTTATCTCTGCGCCGCCATTTTTAGAAGCTGCGATTGTTTAGCAGTATTGAGGGTTTAAAATTATCTATACTCTTTCTTTGAGGCCCCCCCCCCCCCAGTGACACAGCGGTATGTCTGCGGACTTACAACGCTAGAAACCGGGTTTCGATACCCGTGGGGGGCAGAGCACAGATAGCCCTTGTGTAGCTTTGTGCATAATTAAAAAACAAACAAACAAACAAACTTTCTTTGAGGATCTTATATGCAAGTACTATCAAAGACGAGTTAAAAATAGTCCAAACAAAACATTGATATTGCTGATGTGCTTATTGAAGAGTATTTAATAAAACAGTTTTATCGTTTTTCTAACCATTTTCCTAATATCTGAGTTCCTTTTCCTACAAATAAAATATCTGGAAAATTAAAACTTTGTAAAATGGACGGCAACTGTCTGTTGTAGAGACGAAAGGCGGGAGACTTTCGAAACGTCGTCCTCAACAGCTGTCGTCCATTCTACAAAGTTTCATCATGAATTATCTACCTAAACAATCCATCAAAGAATTTAGAATATTGTCTTTCCTGGTAATTCTATCTTTGTTAATTTTGTTGTTACTGTCATTCTATATATGTCTATATCATAAATTATACCGTTCTAATATTTCAGAAAGAAATTATCACTAACGTTTTGTAAATTTCTCTGCTTTTGGTTTGAAACGGGAAATATATATATATATATATAGTGACGACTATTGTTTGTTATTTCGCAGGTCTAGGACTATGAATCCGAGGGTTCATGTTCCTTTTCTACCAAAACTTGTTCCGCACCTTGGGGTTATTGGTGGCTGTAAGTAACAGTCAAATCCCATTATTCGGTCAAACAAGAGTAGTCCAAGAGTTTTCGGTACCTATCAGTTCAAAATTAGGAAATATTGTGCAGCTTTTCCCAAACACCAGTTGTTGTTTTTTTTACACTAAACTCAGTAAAAAGTAAGATATAAAGAAGAATATGAAGCCAGAAAACTCTGTGTGGTTTCACGACATGAAAAGCCGAAACACTTTTTTTTTTTTACCCTGTTATGCAACCTCATCTTAAGACCACGCCCTCTATTTCGTTTTGGATCTAAAACGTCTATGATTTTTCTGTATTGTGCAGAAGAAACATAACAGCTAAACGAGAAAATGACACTTACCTCTTCGTGTTATTCATAATCGTTGTTGCGGCCACGATTTGTACAGAGAAAGTGCAGACAATGATTACATCGATGAAGTTACAGGTACAGGTTTACACACATAACCCACTCATTGGTTGGCTCTTATCACCAAAGGGATGCTAAGCCACATATTGTGTCATAAAACTGGTATACACCTCTATGCTGAACATACAACCGTTAGGTTTCTCTCTCAATTGAAGAAGAAGAAGAAAAAAAAAAAACAGAACCCCACTTGACATAACACTTGCGTTATTCAGATGGGGTTGGGCGTGGCCTAGTGGTTATCATAGTTGAACTGAAAATCCGAGAACTTCTGGTTAGTGGCAACTATCCGCAAAAACGCAGAGATTCAGCGTTTGAATTTTCTATCCTCACAACAAGTAATTATACGTGTATTGAAAACGAACCCGTTCTTCACGTGACATTTAAAGGAATTGTTTAAAAACAAACTGTTTTTGATCTTCAAAATTAGTCCTAGTTTTGATTTTTGTAGGATTAAAGCAAAGGGGAATTTAGAAATTAAACTGAAAAATAGATTCATGTGTGTACAAACGTTTATCTATACCACACCTGTTTGTTTGCTGTTGTGGTTGTTTATCTATACCATACCTGTTTGTTTGCTGTTGTGGTTGTTTATCTATACCATACCTGTTTGTTTGCTGTTGTGGTTGTTTAATTAGAATTAGCTCTAAACTTGATTTTAGAATTGTTCAGCAAAAGATAGGTACCTGAATGGTGAGTCAATAAATTGTAATCATTATGAACTTTTGTTTTAATAACTTGGCATATACCTATTATATTAGTCATAAGGCATTAGTGATAAGGCTATTACAGTTTTAAACACTACAATTCTTAAACTAGTCCCTGTCGTTGTATCAAATAGTTTACATAAATAGTGTTCCGACCACTACTGTCTTAATTGTATCTCAGCCGGCCTGAAGAACTGTGGATAGAGCGTCGTCGGCAATGGTTACAACAAATATTGTGTGCTTGAAATACTATTATTATACGCTCTTCTAATTCTTGAAAAACTGTAGTGGACTAGATTAAGAATGTAGTGTTCAAAAATGTAGTAGGCCTAGTACCAATGTCTTATGACAAGTATAACAACAATCACTCTTCACCGGTTCGTGAAAGGAGTGCACACCGTAACAACTGTGTTTGTATAGCCTAATTAAAATGATATATTAAATTAAAGATACTAATTATGAAGCTAATTTTTAGTTTTGATTTATGTATTTAGTAATGATAATTAATTCGATGTATAAAAACTATACAAATGTCATTACCATTACTGTGACAGCTTTTTATTCCATAGAAGTGTAACATTTTAGGTTTTAACTTTCAAAATATTGTACTCCTGATGATGACGCAGCAAGACGTCAAAATATAATTTATGAGACTGTTTCGAATCACACAACATCTTAACTTTCAACAATAAATTATTAATTATTATATATATTAGATTTTTAGATTGGGTAAAGTCGCATTCTTAAATATTTATTGTGTATCATTAAACGTTGTTTTTTTTTATTTTCTTTAAACGTTTGTGTTACTTAAAATTCACACAGGTGTCGTCTTAAACTTGATCTAACTAGCATGATTATGCAACATCTGACTACTTTGGTATCGCCGTTGACAAGTGTTTTGCTTATTTCGCTTTCAGAAACTAAGTGATTACCGAATTTGAAGATTTTTTCAAAAATATAAAGTAACGGTAACTACGCATTTGTGTCAAAGGTTCTTTAGACATAGCAAAGGAAATGACATGTTGTGCGAATGTGGAATGTACCTTCCAAACCTGACTAGCAAAAGAAAACAAACAGAAAGAGATTTATTACATCGTAAGTTTTTAGCAGTAACACTTTTATTTATCTGCCTGCAATCTAAGTTATATAATTTTCACTCTGACGGTTAGTTTATAATGAAATTAGTTCATCAACCAAGGGCAGAAATATTACAGAAACGCATTTGAGAAAATCGCAATTATTTACTGAAGAAAATATCACCCTTGAAAAGAGCTCACGTTTTCGAGTTGCGTTTTAAATATGTTATTTAAACATATTATTTTAGAATTCTTTACTTTTAGTATATATATTTTTACACGCTTTTAAAGTAAACTACTTTTACATTCATCGGGATAACACGCCCTTGTTGTAAAATAACTTTAAAAATAATTTGAAGTATTTAATAATTTTAAGGGCCCTCTAGCGATCTATACAAAAACTTCTGTCACGCATGAAGCTTTAAACCTTTTTGATATCTTATTTCGCCCTCTTGTGGTGGGTATACAATACAAATTATATGTCTTTACTATACTAACGTCTTTTTCGTGTTTATGTTACCTTTGTATTTGTTTTTAAAGTTGTTGTTTTTTAAGGTTAATGTTACGGATGTGAAAACCATTTGTAAAAAAAAAACATGTCGTAATTTTATATCATTTCTTATTAGCCGCAGCATAGCGACTCATAGAATAGCTCTGCGTTTTTTTCAAGTACAAACTTTTAGCTCGTGGCTGCATCTCTTGATCTAATTACAGCCGCGGTTATTGAGGATTCCCTCTTGTTTTAGTATTGCCTTCAACATTCTGAAACTAGAACAAAGAAATGTTTCCATGACTTTGGAGTATCCGCGTTTGTATAATGAGTCATAAAAGTTAAACATGACTTCATATACATCTTACAGCGCCCTTTTCACATTTAAAAACACAAGCTTTACATTGAACACGCCAAATTACATCGAGAATTATTATCAAATTAGTATATAGGATGTTTTAAACCTTCGTTTTTCATGAAAGACCCAATATAGGGTGGTCCAAAAGTTGCATCTGAGCGGTTTGTTAATTCTTTTAATTTTCATCTGTTTTAGATTAATATACTAACATACGTAAACTGCACATAATCATGGCACACAGACTGACAAAGGATCAACATGATTGATAAAGGATCAACATGACTGTCCTTTGTCAGTTATGCTGATCCTCTGTCAATCATGTTGATCCTTTGTCAGTCATGATGATCCTTTATCAATCATGTTGGTTCTTTGTCAGTTATGCTGGTCCTTTGTCAATCATATTGATCATCTGTCAGTCATGTTGATCCTTTGTCAATCATATTGATCGTCTGTCAGTCATGTTGATCCTTTGTTAATCACGTTGGTCCTTTGTCAGTCATAATGATCCTTTATCAATCATGTTGGTCCTTTGTCAGAACCTAAAACCGTTGATCGTTTGTCAGTCATGCTGATCCTTTGTCAGTCATGCTGATCCTTTGTCAATCATGTTGGTCCTTTGTCAGTCACGCTGATCCTTTGTCAATCATGTTGGTCCTTTGTCAGTCACGCTGATCCTTTGTCAATCATGTTGGTCCTTTGTCAGTCATGCTGATCCTTTATCAGTCATGCTGATCCTTTGTCAGTCATGCTGATCCTTTGTCAATCATGTTGGTCCTTTGTCAGTTATGCTGGGGTTGTCAATGTTCGATCACATTTCGATTAGAACAGCGTATTCACGGATATTTCTTCACAGTAAACTATTACTAGTAAAACTTCCCTATCGTCTATCCACTCTGTATTAATGTGAATCGTGCTATATGATGTCATGTCTGATGTCATGCAATCACAAGTGTTGTGAAACTTGTTTCGATGTCACGTGACAATAAAAAAATTTTCAGCCGCATCAACAAGAAATGTTATTTGTAATTTTGGTCCAAATCTGATAAATAAGTCCTATATGGTGGACTATGGTTTTGAGTTTTAATCACCAAAATCAAATTTTACCTGTCATTCAAACTAAATTTAGCTGTAGTTGGCTTTATCGTGATGGTTCAATAGTTCTTACACCTCTTCTGTGTGGATAACATTATTTGGCTCGATTCCTGCCCCTCTGAAGACTGTTTTCGAAACCCGTGGTGGGCACAACACAACTAGCCTATTGTGTAGCTTTGTGTTAGCTACAAACGCTCGATTCCAGATGTTTGAAACTGTAAAAAAAAAAGAAATACCCGAACCGAGGGGTTTTCGTCACATTCTGGTTACATATCTGCGAATATTCACCATGTACAATAAATAGGCTTAAATGTTTTTTCGCTTGCATAATTTCGAGAAACGATGTTTATATGATATTTTCGTTACCGTTTTTATATCATATGTGCGGTAACAGCCTGGTCAATATATTTTTAACTTCTTCTAGAGCTTGGAATACTAAAAGTTATTAAGATGCATAATTTCGCATCTGATGATGTAAGAGTCAATATTCAGTGTAAAGGATTATAATGGGAAATATTTAAAAAAAAACATAACATAACATTTATATCACGGTCGTTATTCAGATTTGCTGGAGATGGTCCTCTAATTTAGAGCCCTCATGTTGTGTTCACTTTCAGCTGAATTAAGTCTGTTTACGTGTGTGTGTGTGTGTGTGTGTTTAATAAAACATAACAAAATGTTCATTTCATGACCAAGTTTGAGTCTATTCTCTTCGTTCAATTCACTCAGATAGGAAACTCAGTTTAATGTTATCTGCTGCTCTTCTGGTCATTGCGGTCACTCACCAGAAACAGTTTGAGCCATTGGTACGTTGTTATCCAACCTAAATAAATATTATTAATTATAGCACAATAGTTATGTGGTTAACAACTTAAATATTTGTTATTTAGGGCTGGGCACGGCTTAGTGATTAGAATTCCAAAGTGCCTAGGTTCGAGCCTATGATATGCCGCTGAACATGCTTACCATTTACAGCCGTGAGTTGTTCTAACTAAGACGGTCAACCCCGTTATTTCGTTAAGGGTAGCTAGGTAGGTGGTGGGTGTTGCAGACTGGTTACCCTCCCTCTGGATAGAAGCTCTAAATTAGGGACGGCTACAATCTTGGGCTCTCTAACTGACCATATGTGTCGCATAATGTGTATTTCACATTGATAACACCAAGTGTTCACATGCAAATGACAAAATCACACTGTAGTACTAATACGCTGTTTCTGTAATTACGACTAACTAACCATATTGTCTCACATTGATAACACCAAGTGTTCACACGCAAACGACAAAATTACGCTGTAGTACTAATACGCTGTTTCTGTAATTACGATTAACCAACCATATTGTCTCACATTGATAATACCAAGTGTTAGAAACAAACTAAAATATTTTTGCATGTACCAACTGTTGTACCCGATGCTGTGAAATCTTCAGAGAGGTATAAATGTTCAACTGATTATATGTGTGTTATTTATTTGGAAAAAGTACTACTTATAAACCTAGAATATAAACATAAATCAAGGAGAAAAACGTGTATTCAACTAATTTACTAAGGTGGAATATTATATATTGTAATACAGATATTTACATGTTTTTTTTTATAACTTTGGTACTTCAAAGCGTTGTCATAATTTACAATGTATTCAGTGTTATCTCTACTGTTACAATGTACGCTTCAGTTCCAGTGAACTTTATCCACGGTGACACAAACCACCGGTTTTTATCTCCATATCTTTGAAGCTACCAAGCGGTGTCTCTAAATGCTAGTGTGTTGTTATCCTACAAACACTGTACACGGTGACATAAGCTACTAGTTTTTGTCTCCATATCTATGAAACTGTCGAGAGGTGTCTCTACATACTAGTGTGTTGTTATCCTACAAACACCGTACACGGTGACATAAGCTACTAGTTTTTGTCTCCTCATCTATGAAAATGTTGAGAAGTGTCTGTAAATACTAGTTTGTTGTTGTCCTAAAGACGGTTTTTATGGCGACAAATCACCAGTTTTAGTTTTTCTATCCATAAAAGAGTCACCAGCGAATTTATCTAGAAACATTTCCCATGGAAAATATAGCATGTACAGATAAAACAACACAGAAACCGCTTTCACAAATTAAAATTATCGTTTTATTTTCAAGTTGTTTTAGCCTACACATCGCCTCCATAATCACGAACACAAGAAAGACTTTGTATTACGTTTATTATATATTTTTATTCTAATTACACGATTGTTATACTTGTTTTCCAAACACGTAAACATTTCTTTATATTAACATAAATTGAACATTAACTGTTTTGATCAGATTAATTAAAGAATAAGCTAGATCAATTAACATGAATATGTTGCTCACAGTAACATTATTTCTTCGGTGATTTGTGTTATAAATAAATGAAATCAGTGTATAAATATGAAACATAAAATATCCTAAAAAGTTGAAGCAAATCTTGATGAATATGGTTCTAAATCTTTATTTGATGACCGATCTTTTGTTCCCATTTTACTGTTCAGTAACTGTATGATATATGTGATATTTATGAAGGAATGTTTTTTTATTATTTATATTTCTTTCTGCTGAACAAAAACGAAAGTGAGATATCAGTCAACATAGTTTTTTTTCTAAAATGAGAAAGTGGATTTTATTTTCTGTATAAGGAGATTGACGTTAAAGTATTTGGTAAATTGAATATTATAGTAGTTTTATTTCTACGGAATGTTAACTCCACGTGTTTGAATAAATCAAATCAAATCACGTTTGTTCACGTTTCTAATGTTTAAACTTCACGAGAATTGAACTAAGGTGTCTGCTTACTCGGATTCTCGAGTTCAAAACGCTTAATGTTTAGTTATTATCATTGTTACATGTAATTAATTGGTTCGAAAGAGCTGATCTAAGGATCAGCACTATGATCCCAATCAAGATCTACAGTGTTCTTGTTGGATTTGATGCGACTGTAAGTTCGCTGCATCTCAGCGCGAGGTTTGAGACAGTAGTTCCACTTATACAAAACGTACGCAAAGATGATCACTATCATAAACACCAAAACAAAAGACAGTATGGTTAAGATTATGATTATGTCAGTGCTGAGTTCCAAACCGCAAACAAAGTCTTCCTCTTTCAGAGAAGACACAGGACGTTCTTCCAACTTTCTTGGAGATCCACATCTAAGAACAGAAACCAGATATAGTTACGAAAGATTACCTTTTATTCTTTTAACAAAGGTAATGGTGTAAATAATTTCTGACAATCAAAACAGAATTAGTCTAACACTGGATTTAAAATGTTGCCTAAATAACAGGTTTCCAATGGTTCGGGGTTCAGTAGGTTTTCTTGGAAAACTATTCAAGCCTCAAACTTCTTGTATTAAATCTTCCACTACGTTACAATTTAACATGTATATTATAGAAGAAAGTTTTCTAATAACCTATATAGTTTACGTAATACGCAAAATACACCAATATGAACTGTAGAATATCACATATTATATCAATTTAAATTTAAAACAGCAGTTATTTGGACGAGAATTTCTACTTGTAAACATTAACATACGAAAACAACATCTACATTCTGCTATAAGACTTCAAATAATATCCGTATTTTAAACTTGAAGTAATAAAACTAATGGTTCAAATAAATCAGAATTGCTGACTGCATTGTAGATACGACATCAAGTCATTTTGTCGGAGACGGTTGTAATTAGTTATTTTTATTAAGCTCTGCGTTTATATCAAATATTGCTGAAAACGCTTTACATGAATGAAACCTGTCTTTTCCAATATATTTGAAATATAGTAAAGTATAGCTGTATGAAATAAGATTTAAATTCAATATTTTTTATATATTAAAGATGAATGCTGAAGCAGAATAAAAAAAGGTTAGGTCAGCTTCAAACTTTGCAAAATACAAATCTATGTGCAATATGTAAAATCTTTAAAAGTTCCGGATTTTCTTCCCAATTATTGGAAACAAAAAAAAAGGATAACATCAGGTAGTGGTGTATTAAGGATAACATCAGGTAGTGGTGTATTAAGATGAAGTGGTGTATTAAGTATGACATCAGGTAGTGGTGTATTACCTGATGTCATCCTTAATACACCACTACCTGATGTCATACTTAATACACCACTACCTGATGGCATGCTTGGAGTTCTTTGGTAGACTAGTCCTCACCATCCACTGCAAGCGACAGTCACATCGCATTGGATTATTTGAAACATCAAAGACCTCCAGCTTCTCCCATTCTAACATTGAGTAACTCAGTGTTTCCAGGCGGTTTCGATGTAAATAGATTTTCTTCACGTGGACAACTTCTCCAGTATCATTTCTTCTAAAGGCATCCCGATGTACGTTGGCTAGCAAAGGATTGGAACTGCAGTGCAACTCTTCTAGTCTCTTTAGACCATGAAACGCATGGGGATGGATGGTTTCCAATTTGCTCATACTGTCGATTTTCAGTACAATAAGCTTTTCAAGCGTTTTAAAAGCATTGGGTTTAATCTCTTTAACTGGATTTCTACTGATATCTAGATGCTGTAGCTGAGTGACCACCTCGAGAGATTTGGAAGGAATGTCGTCCAGAGAGTTACCACTTAACTTTAGGACAGTTAACTTCGTATTAAAGGTGAACACGTCATCTGGCATTCCTCTTAGACCAGTCCTTTCCAAATGTAGTTCACTAAGGTTTGGCACGTACTGAAATATATCTCTTTGTACGGTGTACAAAGGATTAAAGTTCAGTTTTAAAGTTTTTAAATTTTTTAATGATTTAAGAGCGGTGTCAAAGAAGCTTTGAATTCTGTTGCTGCTTAGATCTAGAATTTCTAGCTGACTTTGTTTCTCAAAGGTATGATCTGATAAACTCCAGATCTTATTATTGGAAAGATCTAAAGATTTTAAATTTTCCAGTTTGTTCAACGCATCACCAGCGATGAAGTCTATTTGATTGGAGGAAAGATCCAGATGAAACACACTATTTCCGCTGTTAAAAGTACCGGAATTGATGCTCTCCAGACTATTGCTATTCAGGACCACCGTTTTCAGATTTGAAGGGAAGTTTATCCCAACAGGCAAATTGTCGACGTTTCTCCGGCTACAGTAAAGAAGGTCTTCAGGAAACACACTAGGAGGACATACACACTGCTCACACAGTTTGTCAAAGCTTTCACGGCTGTTATCACTAGAAAAGAAAGGTATCTGGAAGCTGTGGCAGTGCACGATGAAAGTCCATAAGACTAAAACTGGTAAACTTTCTCGAAACATTCTTTTTCTTCTTGGAAACAAAGTCTGTTGGGAAAGAAAGACAGCAGGATCTTATATAACGTTTACGAAGTTCTACATGTACGAATACAAAACATGAACAAACATTACGAACGGTTTAGTGCTTTTTTTTTTTTTTTTAAAGACTAACAAATAAGTCGTTTTGATAGAGAGTGACTATTTTCCCTGATTCTGAAAACACTTATGTAGACTGCTAATATGTTTTGTTTCAATGGAAGACATTAAAGCATTTTATGGTTATTTATAACCAGCGTTTAGACTTGAGTAGTTTGAACTCTGGTTAAAACGGCAGTTCTGGTTTGACAACATGTAATAATCCTTTACGATAGATATTTCCTAATATCTGACACACTTACATTTCCTTATTTAAAACAAAAATAGATGCACCTTCCCCCGTAGTTTAGTAGTAAACTTCAGGATTTTAACGATAAAAATCGGAGTTCGATACCTGTGATGGACACGACGCAGATCACTTATTATGTAGCTAATCCCATGCGACACGTAGAAGACTAAAACGCAGATTACAGACTTTTAAAGTTCACGCATAGCCGTACTTTAATCGATTAGTGGAACTGGCATATCGTGACTCAAACCTCGGACTTTCTGGTACTCTAACCATTAAAATACACCCAACCCAGGAATAGAAGGAAACTCAAATTGAAGCATGGATTCGGAATTTTTAAAGATGCAAGTTGTGTTATATGATACTCCTTCTGTTCTAACGTGTTTCTTGAGCATCACTTTTGTTTTGAAAGTTTAGAAGCTACATGAATACGTAGTATTGTAGGAATACCGAAAACAGACGGTAATTATTGTGATAAACGTTTATTCACTATTAAAAAAAACAAAAAACACTTTATCATAATAATAAGGCCTGGCATAGCCTGGTGAGTAGGGTGCTCATCCTGCAATCTGATGGTAGTGGGTTCGAATCCCTGTCACCGAACATGCTCGCCCTGTTAGTCGGGGTGACGTTATATAGTAACTTTGCGTTGGTAAAAGAGTATCCCAAGATTTGTCGCTGGGTAGTTTCGACTAGCTGCCCTTCCCTAATTTATCACTGCTAAAGTATGGACAGCTAGCGCAGATAGCCCTGAAGTAGCTGTGCGTGAAATGCAAAACAAAGTAATCGTAATAACCACTTAAACTGGACTTTTAACTCAAGAAAAACTATTAAATTAGCTGCACCGGAGATATTTTTAAATCTTTCTTTCACCATTAATATCTTCTACAATACAAGGATTCACGAGAAAACCAGCAGCTTTGCTGTAGATGTATTAGTCAATAGGTTTAATAGGTCATTTCTGTCTAAAATATTTGTTAAAGATTTATCACTAATTGCTGATGAGATAATACACTTTAGAATACTTTATTTAAATCATATGTGTGTGTGTGTGTGTTAAAGACTTATTTTCTTTTTCACCAGAGGTGAAATTGAAAAGAGAATCTGTGATGTATAGGCCTAATGCATTCTTTGATTAGCCGTACCCTATGCTGTGGACTGTAGTTTCTCCTATTCAAGGCTCATCAGCACAGCTTTGGTCAACAAATCAAAGAAACACCATTAGTTTATTATAATGTTGGAGTATATATAATATCTAGCTTTATATATATATTTTTTTCTTGACCACTCTTCTGGATTAGACAGTTTTTACCCAGTTCCCACTCTTTTACTGCGTAAGCTTTTGGCCTAAATGCAAAAACAAATACCGTTGATCAAATTTCTTTGATGGTGTTTTAACGTTTTTCTTCATTAGTTTGACATCCCACTGAAATATAGAGGGTTTATCATTTTCTTAGTCACCGCCAGGTGTTTGTTTTAGGTATATAGCAGAAAAGATTGTTCGGCTTGATAATGTTATACCAAAAACTTTCCTGTAACAACTTTCAGTAACAACAATTATATATGTATTTCTTGCTAGTCTGCCATCTACAGTAATATATATCGTAGTACGTTTCGAGAGCGTATGTTCAAATATTTTTTGTTTATTTACTAAGACGTATACATTATTTAATACGTAACATATATCTGGATTGCAGGTTCTTAAAGACAGCATATACACTTATAATATACATATTTAAATCAAGATGCTTATCAGATAAAATTAGCTTCACACGCTGATTTGCAATTAGGGTTACGTTTATTTGACTACACTAGAAGGTTATATATTGCAAGTTACTTAAGTTTTTGTTGTTTGTTTGTAATAATGACTTCTATAACGTTGTTAGTTTTCTTTATTAATCGTCTCTTAATATTAATCTTATGGCCACTAATGAAAAAATCAAATCACTTTTTTTTTTCACTTACCTGATTCAAAATGGCGGAAGAATCCTAATAAGTTCTCACGAACCGGGCATGTACAGTTTGAAAGAAGCACACTCTAACTAACATAGAAAACAGCTCATAAGGCACTTATCTTTATCACACGAGCAAAGTTCAAGTGATCCATGGTAACCAAATAAAAATGATAACGTTTTGTGTGTAACCCTGTTGCATAACGCAATGATAAACGAAATTTCCTTTAGTTTACTGTTTTTAACTACAGTTGCACAATAGTTGTGCCCTAGCCTAACGTTAGCGTTTTTTCTTTATATTTTACTTATTAGGCAGTTAGATCTCTAGTAAAACTGTACTATATAAAAAACAGTTATAGTGAAATATATATATATATATATACACACACATACACATTTTTAATATATTTATATCTGTGTGTGTGAGAGAAATAGATGGGGGAGGGAACAAGATATGTATGTATGAGCGTGGTGGCAGGTTGTGTGCAGCTGATAAAAATCGCTTTAGTAATGGTCTACTTTCACCTTAGCCTCGTTTGATTTTCTCGAGGCCTAACTAAGCCTAATACATTTCTTTATCAATATATATATATATATATCATTTCCTGACTGTTCTGGCTTAATATTTTCACATAAGAACAATTATAAAAAGATTCAAGCACGATATAGGAAACAATAAAAATACTTATGTGTCTCAGTCGCAAGCAATATAAAAAAAACCAGAAACCTGAAAGAAATAAACTGCCTTGATACACGGAGTAATTTTTATGTTTTACTATTAGATGTTGCAGCTGAGAAATTTCTTCGAAATTGTTCTCTTTACGATATGTTTTCATAAATAAGGCCCTCGGGTGCTCAGTGGTAAGTCTGAGTGCTTATAGCGCTAAAAATCGAGTTACGGTACCAGCGAGGGGCAGTGTACAGATAGCCCATTTGTAGTTTTGTGATTAACAATTAAGAAAAAACATAACTAAACTTATTAAATAACAACCATACGTTTTAAAGTTTAGATGTTTTAATATTTCTTCAAAAATATCTGTTTTAAAATTATAAATCTCTGATTCTCGTTCACATTATTTAGAAATTGTTATTTTACAATAGCATATGCCCTGTTAGAAAAGTTAATAAGTTTAAGTGGTGCCATCTGACGAGTATAAAGAACAGTTACTGTAATTTCGGTATTAATTTTGAAATAAATATAATTTTCATCTTTTTCCTTGTTTAAATGTGCAAAAAATGACGTCAGTAGTGTTGTTTTTAGATATCGTTTTTAAACACACGCACACAGAAGCAAACATTAAACTGATAAAGACAATCATGATAAAAATACGAATCTATTTTATTTAACTATCATTATAATTCAAAAAGAAATATTAAACTATTTAATTTTTCTCTTCCTTCAAAATAATAAGAAGCCGAATACGCATTGTGGCTTATGCTTCATATTAAAGCACAAACGTTAGTTATTAGTAACCGATGGAAAATGGAATTGTGTGAATTGTCTGCTTACGTTTGCATTAAAATTACACTCATTAAATTGTATTGTACAGTATTTGTGCTGATATGTACAATTTAAATGGGCTGTCTCAAGCATAACAAAGTTAGTCTTAATTCATTAATGCTACTACTGTGGAAAGTTGATTCGTCCGTTTGCTAACCTAGATTTGTGTTCGCCTAAAACTGAGGATATTGATTCTGCACTACACGTTGCCTCGCACTAAGTCTTTCTTTTGGTTTGTTAAGTTAGCAGCAGAAAACTCAAAACGAGATTTAGTAAAAAATTCTGTAACGAACAAATAATTCTTATTACGCTAAAAATCAGGTTTCGATACCCGTGATAGGAACACCATAGATAGCCCATTGTGTAGCTTCGTACTTAACTACAAATAAATAATCTCTTTAATATTATAGAAGCGCAAAATTGCACATGTCAGTAAAGTTGTCGTGAATTAACTTATTTATTTATTTATTAATTAACTTATTAATTTACATATTCAGTCCAGTGATATTGATTAGTTCTATGTCTACTATAACTTTTAAAAATCTCCTTCATCCATTTAGGCCCGGCATGGCCAGGTGGTTAGGGCAGTTGACTCACAATCTGAGGGTCGCGGGTTCGAATCCCCGTCACCAAACATGCTCGCCCTTTCAGCCGTGGGGGCGTCAATCCCACTATTCGTTGGTAAAAGAGTAGCCCAAGAGCTGGCGATGGGTGGTGATGATTAGCTGCCTTCCCTCTAGTCTTACACTGCTAAATTAGGGACGGCTAGCGCAGGTAGCCCTCGTGTAGCTTTGCGCGAAACTCAAAGACAAACAAACAATCATCCGTGTATAAAAATTTGGTAACATTATAATGTGATAGTTGGTCGCAATATCAAAATGAATGTCCAGTAAGTCATTGTAGCAATATACGTCCAAAAAAATTAATATTACCCTCTTTCCTCTCGGTGGCTCAGCAGCAAGCTTGTGGGCTTATAACGCTAAAATCCAGGGTTCAATACATATGGTAAGCACATCGCACCTTGCAGTTTTGCACTTAACATTAAAACAACGAAAGGTTAACAACAACCCAAAAAAATTAACTCTCCAATTACTGACTCGTTTCAGTTCCGTTTCTGATAGTGGGTTCCACATATTTACATATACTGAGCGTACAAAACGGCCAAGACAAATTAATGAAAACACCCACTTTCTATGTGTGCTCAGCAATAATTAGTGGGATTACATCATGGACCCATACGCAATTTAGTACACAAATAGTTTTCGAAAAACGGACCTCATTTTTTGTCCTTATGGATAATCCTAGGGTTAGAACAAAAGGAGATGGTTGAATAAAAAAAATCTTCTAAATTTAATAAAATAACTTTAGTATTTGAAAATATCTTACAGAAGTAACATAAGAGGAAACAGCCTTAATATGTAGTTTTAAACTGTATACAAATTCTAAGTATTTATTTCAAGTGTAAAAAACAAACAAAAAACAACAACTTAAACGTATTTCTGGTCGATGTCTTTCACTCCTTTTTTCTTAAAACTACCATATATATAGAGCGTTCGTTTCTTGTTAAGCACAAAGCTATACAATGGGCTATCTGTGCTGTGCCCACCACGAGTATTGAAACCCGGTTTTAGACGGTATCAACCCTCAGACTTACTGCTGAACCACTGCGGGATTATATGGAACGACACAGGATGAATCACTATAAACACCAGTTCCATACAGACTTGTTTTAAGGCCTTTTATGTCACACATTCATTATTCATGGTGGTGAACACTTTGGACATATGTTTAATATCAGACTGATTCAGTGATCATGTAAATACAACATAATCATGAAGGAAGAGTTATTTTGTGTTACTTCTAGTTTCGATTTCCTTTACTAGAAGGTCCAGTAGAACGAAAAAAAAAGTTGAAAGTCTAATGTATCCTACACCCTAGATTGACTGTTGTTTGGCTACCAACAAACCAAGTTGTTTGTGTAGATTAACGAAGAAAGACTGAAGGACTAATGATCTACACAAACAACTTGGTTTGTTGGTAGCCAAACAACAGTCAATCTAGGGTGTAGGATACAACGAAGAAAGACTGAAGGTCTGATGATCTACACAAACGATTTGGTTTGTCGATAACCGAACACAAATCAATACAGGGTGTAGGTTACAACGAAGAAAGACTGAAGGTCTGATGATGTACACAAACGACTTGGTTTCTTAGGAGACTAGCACCAATCAATATACCGTATGTCATGTAGTTAAGCTTGGATTTGTGTCTGTCTCCAGGCGTTTTGTTGTGAGTTCTCCACAAAGTAAGATTAAAGTAAGCCGTTCTGCGACTCTGTCTTCAACACGTGCTTGTTACAGACAATCTAATCCTAAGAAAACTCACGGGTCTAGAAAACAAAACGATTTTAATACGATGTCTAAAATATACTGAGAACTGTTTTATAATACTCTAACTTATAAGCAGTTTTACTAAATTAATTAAAGTCCCGACGGTGTTAAAAAGCTTTTCTAGAACTGCAAGGAAATCCACTGAACAGTACGTTAAAAATACTAGATTGTAAAATCACTCATCAGTTCGTAGACCGTTCAAAGCTTGGTTATCAACAAAAATGAGATATTTCATATAAAGAATGATATTTCTAATATCATTAAAAGCAGTTTTTTGTACTGGTATCATTTGAGATTAAATTTTCAATTGATTACTTCTTTTCTTTATTTTCGCGGCTGAAACTCAATAAGTTAAATTTTGATTTGCGTTTCTCACGCTGTTCATGATGTAGACATGGTGTCGTCATTTGACTTTATTTGATAAATGTGTAAATGATCGTGGTTTATAAGTGTTTACTATTAAAGTTTGTTTTTTTTCGATATCCCTGTTACTAACAAAAAAGTATGATTGAAATATTTATAAGAAATAAAAGAAAAGCTGTGTTTAATTAATAATGAAATGTTATAAGGATGTACCTATTAAAATGGCACAGGGCTAAGTGTGGGTTAATGGTTAGCATGCCAGGTTACGGTTCACAATGTCCAAGGCTCAAGCTGAGATATGCCGTTGGACACAATTCATATTTTCAGTTACGGTGCATTATATCTGTGACATTCAATCCCATTATTTAGTTAATAATATCTATGTAAACGGCGGGTACTGCAGACCAGCTGCCTTTATTATTTAGCGGCTCTAACTTAAAATGACTTTTCCTGAATCTTGAGGTTTGGCCTGGACATGTATTGCATGAAACCCCCTAAGTTGAATAAATAAGGGTTTGAAGATCAGTATATTTCCTGTATCTCCGAGCGTGGTCAGTGGTTAGTGTGCCAGACAATAGATCTATGAATTCGTCCTATACGTTATGTTCCCCCCCCCCCCAAAAAAAAGAGTAGTGCGTTTTGGAGCCGTGGGTCGTAAAAAATGTATTTTTTGTCCCTGAATTCACCTCAAGGAGTTAGAACCTTAGTTACGTTTCTTTCTTCTTTGAAAAACAAATTGTTTGTTTGTTTTGTTCTTAAGTACAAAGCTGAGCAATGGGCTATCTGTGCAGTGCCCGTATCGTGTATCGAAACCCGGGAGCGTTATAAGTCTTCAGATTTACCGCTGAGCCACTGGAGGAGGGGAGTAAAAGCAATTTGAGTGTTAGGCCTAGGAATCTTACAGATTTAACTTCTTCCAAAGTAATAAGTTATGAGACTGAAAAAAAAGGCATTTCTTTCTACATCTCTGACTAGTTGGAAAAACCCTCGTTTCCTACCACTCATCCGTTGTGAAACGTTTATAGGGTTAGGAATTCCAAAAAAATTACCAAAACAAGTAAATCCCGCCAAGAAAGCTTTTACTTCTCTTTCTGTGTTCCTTCTTTTTCTTTATCTCCGTTTCCGCTCTCCTTTTTTGGATATCAGGATATTAAAAAAAGAATGAAAGTGGGCTCTTTGGGTCTCATTTTTCTTGTTTCCATAATAAACATGATTAGAACATAATAACAAGAAACTATTTATTTCGTCAGTTGTTGCTTCGTCAGGGCTACTAGTACAAAAACTGCCCTGATGGAGACGCAACGGCAAAACGTTGGATGAAATAAAAAGTTTTCTTTTATTATTATCAAAGTTCGTTTTATTTTATATTTTTGTCACCAGGGGGCGAGGCCACATTTATAAAAACCTACTCCTCACGGTAACGTAGGTTTTTCTGCAACACTGGTGTAAATACCAATCTACTCACCCATTTCATTTCAGCCAACGTTTCGCCGTTGCTGCTTCATTAGGGCACTATATTGCATATTGCACTATAACCCTGATGAGGCAGCAGTGACGAAATAAATAGTTTCTTCTTCTTATGTTCTAATCATGTTTATTATTATTATTATCATCTGAAGAATAAATGTCCTTTTCTTTCTAACTATATTACCAAAATATCTATGTCCCTCCAGCTAACTATATTACCAAAATATCTAAGTTCCTCAAGCTAACTATATTACCAAAATATCTAAGTTCATCCAGCTAACTATATTTCCAAAATATCTAAGTTCCTCCAGCTAACTATATTACCAAAATATCTAAGTTCATCCAGCTAACTATATTACCAAAATATCTAAGTTCATCCAGCTAACTATATTACCAAAATATCTATGTCCCTCCAGCTAACTATATTACCAAAATATCTAAGTTCATCCAGCTAACTATATTACCAAAATATCTAAGTTCATCCAGCTAACTATATTACCAAAATATCTAAGTTCATCCAGCT
>NW_013669709.1:58091-59247 GCF_000517525.1 Limulus polyphemus
ATCTATGTCCCTCCAGCTAACTATATTACCAAAATATCCAGCATGCACCACAAATTCTGAAAAACAAAAAAATATTGGCATCGCTTTTGTTATATTGATAAGAACACTTCCTACTTAGCCCTATTTTGCTCTCGGATGCAAGCCAATTCTATACAAAGCATTCAGTGTTGGATATCTGCTGTTGTAAATGACGTTAAATCAAACCGTCTTGATAACTATTTGCCAGTTTAACACTTAAAACAGTGCACAAAGAAGCGAATAACAGTAAATTACTTTTAATTTTCAGTAAATTGTGTATGTGTTTCTTACCTCTTGTTTGGAAGTGGTTAAACATAACATAAATATATTAACTGGTCAACACGTCTACACAATCGGTTCTACTAAACTATTACCATAAGAACCGATAAAGCGATTTTTGAAACGTCCGAGATGTACATTATTTTTGCTTCTATGTTATAATCACATATGCTTGCTGTGGTCTATGTAGTTGGCCTATTATTCAGTATTTGTTTTTATTATTTTATTCTGTACTATCGACTAATTTCTCGTCTAATGGTCGAGCACTTAGGAATGGACTTTTTAAACACAGCTGAAGATCCCCCTTTTGTTTCTACCAGAATCGTTAGGCTTTCTTCCATCTCGACAAACTTCCATGATGGAAACGTTCCAGAAATCGACCCGCTCATCCAGTTCCACCATTTTAGTTTTTTTTTTTGCTATAACATACATCAGTTTCACGTTACAATAAAGAAAAGGAGCGTCAGATGGCAAACAAAAGCGAATTGATAGGATAATAGTTTCTTCTGACTTTCCAAAGTAAAGAACTGTAACGTGAAGATGTTATTTCCAAAGATCTGTGACGTGGGACTCTTATTTCCGAAGATCTATGACGTGAGTTTCTTATCTACATAGATCTGTGACATAGCATTGCTACTTACAAAGATCTATGACGCGGGATTGTTATTTCTGAAGACATGATGAGAGGTTGTAATTTCCGAAGATCTGTGACATAGCATTGCTACTTACAAAGATCTATGACGCGGGGTTGTTATTTCTGAAGACATGATGAGAGGTTGTAATTTCCGAAGATCTGTGACATAGCATTGCTACTTACAAAGATCTATGACGCGGGGTTGTTATTTCTGAAGACATGATG